>NW_027307919.1:165000-366000 GCF_047496885.1 Scyliorhinus torazame | reverse complement strand
GGCCATGGGGGAGTCACACTGACCCAGCTGATCGGCCATGGGGGAGTCACACAGACCCAGCTGATCGGCCATGGGGTTGTCACACTGATCCAGCTGATCGGCCATGGGGGAGTCACACCCATCCACCGACAGTCTCTCCTGGTAATGCAGAATGGTAAATCTCTGCCTGTGCCTCTGCCTGGATCTGTCCAATTCTCTCTCTGTCTGTGTTTCTGTCTGTTTCTCTGTCTGTGTCTGTCTCTGTCTGTGTCTCTGTCTGTGTCTCTGTGTCGGTCTTTATCTCTCTCTGTGTCTCCGTCTCTGTCTCTGTCTGTGTCTCTGTCTGTGTCTGTGTCTGTATCTCTCTGTGTCTGTGTCCCTGTTGAGGCTGTGTCAGTGTCTCTACCTGTGTCTCTATCTGTGTCTCTATCTGTATCTCTGACTGTGTTTCTGTCTGTGTCTCTGGCAGTGTCTCTTTCTCTGTCCGTGTCTATCTCTGTCTGTGTCTCTGTCTGTGTCACTGCCTCTGTCTCTGCATGTGTCTCTGTCTCTGTCTGTTTCTGTGTTTGTGTCTCTATCTGCGTCTATGCCTCTGTCTGTGCCTGTGTCTGTCTCTGTATCTCTGTCTGTGTCTCTGTCTGTGTCACTGCCTCTGTCTCAGTCTGTTTCTGTGTTGTTGTCTCTATCTGTGTCTCTGTCTATTTCTCTGTCTGTGTCACTGTCTCTGCCTCTGTCTGTGTCTCTGTCTGTGCCCCTGTCTCCGTCTGTGTCTCTCTGTACCTCTGTCTGTGTCTCTGTGTCTGTCTGTGTCTCTGTCTGTGTCTCTCTGTACCTCTGTCTGTGTCTCTGTCTGTGTCACTGCCTCTGTCTCTGTCTGTTTCTGTGTGTTTGTCTCTATCTGTGTCTCTGTCTGTGTCTCTGTCTCTGCCTCAGTCTGTGTCTATGCCTCTGTCAGTGTCTCTGTCTGTGTCCCTGTTTCTGTCTGTGTCTCCCTATACCTCTGTCTGTGTCTCTGTGTCTGTCTGTGTCTCTGTCTCAGTCTCTGTCTGGGCACATTCTGCTGCGCAGACTGTGTTGAGGTGTGAGACACACACCCAGCTGATCGGCAATGGGGGGAAGGACACACCCAGCTGATCGGCCATGGTGGAGGCACACTCCCAGCTGATCGGCATTGGGAGAGTCACACACACCCAGCTGATCGGCCATGGTGGGTGCACATACCCAGCTGATCGGCAATGCGGGGAAGGAAACACCCAGCTGATCGGCAATGGGGGGGGAAGGACAGACCCAGCTGATCGGCAATGGGGGGAAGCACACACCCAGCTGATCGGCAATGGGGGGAAGCACACATCCAGCTGATCGGCATTGGGAGAGTCACACACCCAGCTGATCGGCCATGGTGGGGGAACATACCCAGCTGATCGGCAATGCGGGGAAGCACACACCCAGCTGATCGGCAATGCGGGGAAGCACATACCCAGCTGATCGGCAATGCGGGGAAGCACATACCCAGCTGATCGGCAATGCGGGGAAGGAAACACCCAGCTGATCGGCAATGGGGGGAAGGACAGACCCAGCTGATCGGCAATGGGGGGAAGCACACACCCAGCTGATCGGCAATGGGGGGAAGGACACACCCAGCTGATCGGCAATGGGGGGTGGCACACACCCAGCTGATCGGCAATGGGGGGAAGCACACTCCCAGCTGATCGGCAATGCGGGGAAGGACACACCCAGCTGATCGGCAATGGGGGGAAGCACACTCCCAGCTGATCGGCAATGCGGGGAAGGACACACCCAGCTAATCAGCAATGGGGGGAAGCACACTCCCAGCTGATCGGCAATGCGGAGAAGCACACACCCAGCTGATCGGCAATGCGGGGAAGCACACACCCAGCTGATCGGCAATGCGGGGAAGCACACACCCAGCTGATCGGCAATGCGGGGAAGGACACACCCAGCTGATCGGCAATGCGGGGAAGCACACACCCAGCTGATCGGCAATGCGGGGAAGCACACACCCAGCTGATCAGCAATGGGGGGAAGCACACACCCAGCTGATCGGCAATGCGGGGAAGCACACACCCAGCTGATCGGCAATGCGGGGAAGCACACACCCAGCTGATCGGCAATGCGGGGAAGCCCACACCCAGCTGATCAGCATTAGGGGGAAGCACACACCCAGCTAATCGGCAATGGGGGGAAGCACACACCCAGCTGATCGGCAATGGGGGGAAGCACACACCCAGCTGATCAGCAATGGGGTGAAGCACACACCCAGCTGATCGGCAATGCGGGGAAGGACACACCCAGCTGATCGGCAATGGGGGAAGCACACACCCAGCTGATCGGCAATGCGGGGAAGCACACACCCAGCTGATCGGCAATGGGGTGAAGCACACACCCAGCTGATCGGCAATGCGAAGAAGCACACACCCAGCTGATCGGCAATGGGGGGAAGCACACACCCAGCTGATCGGCAATGCGAGGAAGCACACACCCAGCTGATCAGCAATGGGGTGAAGCACACACCCAGCTGATCGGCAATGCGAAGAAGCACACACCCAGCTGATCGGCAATGGGGGGAAGCATACACCCAGCTGATCGGCAATGCGAGGAAGCACACACCCAGCTGATCGGCAATGCGAGGAAGCACACACCCAGCTGATCGGCAATGGGGTGAAGCACACACCCAGCTGATCGGCAATGGGGGGAAGCACACACCCAGCTGATCGGCAATGCGAGGAAGCACACACCCAGCTGATCGGAAATGGGGGGAAGCACACACCCAGCTGATCGGCAATGGGGGGAAGCACACACCCAGCTGATCGGCAATGGGGGGAAGCACACACCCAGCTGATCGGTAATGCGGGGAAGGACACACCCAACTGATCGGCAATGGGGGGAAGCACACACCCAGCTGATCGGCAATGCGGGGAAGGACACACCCAACTGATCGGCAATGGGGGGGTCAGACCCAGCTGATCGGCAATGGGGGGAAGCACACACCCAGCTGATCGGCAATGCGGGGAAGCACACACCCAGCTGATCGGCAATGGGGGGAAGCACACACCCAGCTGATCGGCAATGCGGGGAAGCACACACCCAGCTGATCGGCAATGGGGGGAAGCACACACCCAGCTGCCCGGCAATGCGGGGAAGCACACTCCCAGCTGATCGGCAATGGGGGGAAGCACACACCCAGCTGATCGGAAATGGGGGGAGTCACACCCACCCACCGATAGTTCTGGTCATGCAGAATGGTAAATTAGGGTGAGTCTGGCTGGGGAGGGTCAGTTTTACCGGCAGTGCGAGGAGAGAGATGCCGTGTGGGTGGGATTTCCTCTCAGTGTTTAATGAATTGAAGAATTGAACGAAAGGGAACTTTCAGCACATTTTTCAACTGATGCCTGAACTGAGTCTGTGTCACGGCGTAAATCGCAGTGTTTGTGCAGCAACTCAGGAGCTGCAGCATGAAGCCCAATTCCTGAACATAAAAATCTAACCATACAGAGTCATACCCCAGCCACGACATCCGGCTCCATATATAATAAAGCATGAACGTTGACCATAACAGGATGAAGTTGGCGGAGATAACGAAGAGTAACATGATGGATTTGCTGCGACTCTCCATCTCCGGGTCTCTGGCACTGTGCCCACTGCTGTGAGCACGGAGTCTCCTGCGGGCCCTGCTGCTCAGGACAATGTGTCTGACGGTGAGAACATTGAGCAGCAGAATCAGGGCGAATGGAACACACGGGGTTAGAATGTGGTGGAGGAACTCGATTGGTCCCCAGACCGGAGAGTACATAACACCCTCTGTGACATCACAAAACCAGGGGGCGTTCCCCAGCCGATACCCACCGGCCAGCATCACCCCCCAGGAAATGTCCTTCAGACAGCTCAGCACAGCCACTGTTCCCAGAACCACAGCCGCCGCTTTCTCGCTGCAATATTTACTTTTCAGCCTCGGGCAACAAATGGCCACAAATCGATCAAAGGTGAAAGTGACGGTGAACCAGACAGAACAGTCAGTGGCTGCAAAAAGCAGGGCGGCGTGGATATTACACACGGGGATGGACAGCAGGAAAATAAACTGTTCAATAAAAACAGTGGGAATGTGTCTGAATATCAGGTCGAGAATAACGACCAGGAGATCCCCCACTGCCATGGCCAACAGGTAACAAGTCACACATTTGGACAGCCCACAGTTCCTTCTCTTCAGGACCACAATTGTGATGAGGTTCACTGTGAGGAAGGGAAATACACAATGAAATTATATATCAGCCTGGGAAAGACATCACAAGTATGGTCGGCGAGGTGTTGAGGGAGTCAAATAAATATATACTAACACACACACTCACACATACAGAGACAGTAACACACTCACAAACTAACACACTCACACTCACTAACACACTCACACACAGACAGTAATACACTCACACACACTAACACACTCACACACAGACAGTAATACACTCACACATACACACACACACTAACACACACACACAATAACACACACACACTAACACACTCACACACAGACAGTAATACACTCACTCACACACAGACACTAACACACACACAGACACTAACACACTCACTCACACACTCACACACAGACAGTAATACACACACACAGACACTAACACACACAGACAGTAATACACTCACACACACACAGACACTAACACACTCACACACACACAGAGACAGTAACACACTCACAGACACATAGACACTAACACGCACACAGACACTAACACACTCACACACACACACGCTAACACAGACAGTAATACACTCACACACACAGACACTAACACACACACACACACAGACAGTAACACACTCACACACACACACAGACAGCAATACACTCACACACACAGATACCTCCCGTCCCAGCCTCCCCGAACAGGCGCCGGAATGTGGCGACTTGGGGCTTTTCACAGTAACTTCATTTGAAGCCGACTTGTGACAATAAGCGATTTTCATTTCATGTCACTAACACACTCACACAAACAGAGACAGTAACACACTAACACACCCACACACAGACAGTAATGCACTCACATACACACACAGACAGTAATACGCTCACACTCACACAGACACTAATACACTCACACACACATACAGAGACAGTATTACACTCACACTTACACAGACACTAACACACACTGACACACACATACAGAGACAGTAATACCCTCACACTCACACAGACAGTAACAGACACACCGACACACATACAGTAATACACTCACACACACGGACAGAGACAGTTATGCATTCACACACACACACAGACACTAAACCACACACATGCATACAGTAACACACTACAGACACACACAGACAGAGACAGTAATACACACACACACAGACACTAACACATATACACACATACAGAGACAGTAATACACTCACACACACATACAGAGACAGTAATAAACTCACACTCACACATTCAGAGACAGTAATACACTCAGACACAGTCTAACACACTCACACAGTAACGCACACACACGCACAGACAGACAGTAATGCACTCACACAGAGACTAACACACTCAGACACACAAATACAGAGACAGTAATACACTCACACACACACAGACACTACACACTCACACACTCATACAGAGACAGTAATACACTCACACGCAGACACTGACACACATTCACACACACACATGCAGAGACAGTAATACACTCACACTCACACAGACACTAACACACTCACATACACAGATACAGAGACAGTAATACACTCACACTCACACACATACAGAGACCGTAATACACTCACACTCACACAGACACTAACACACTCACACAGAGACAGTAATACACACAGGCACAAAGGCACTAATACACACTCACAGATACACTAATGCACACACCCACGCAAACAGACACAAAGACACACACTCACTGACACTGATACACTAATACAAACACTCACAGAAACAGATACACTAATACACACACTCAAAGACACACAGAGACACTAATACACACACTCACTGACACGCAGATACACTAATACAAACTCACAGACACACACAGACACTAATACACACACACACAGGCAATAATACACACACACACAGACACATAGAGAAAGAAATATACACACTCACAGACACACACTGACACTAATACACACTCACACACACACACACTGACACTGATAAACACACTCACAGAGACAATAATACACACACTCACACACAGACTCTAATACACACTCACAGACAGACTGTGACACTAATGCACACACTCACACACAATCACTGACTCACACAGACATTAATACATAGACACACAGACACAGGAATACACACACACAGAAACTAATAGACACACACACAGCCGCACACAAAGACTCTAATACACAAATTCACTCACACACACAAATACACACACTCTCAGACACACAGATAGCACACAGAACATAGAACATTACAGTGCAGTACAGGCCCTTCAGCCCTCGATGTTACGCCGACCTGTAGACAGACTAATACACACACGCACTGACACGCAGATACACTAATACATACTCACAGGCACACACACATGCACAGTAATACACACAGACACTAATGCACACACACACACACAGAGACAGTAATACACACACTCACAGGGACACACAGGGACACAAATACACACTCACACAGAGACAGTAATACACACACACACAGTCACACACGCAAACACAAACATACACACTCACAGACACACAGATAGACCCTAATACACACACTCACTCACACACACAAAGACACCAATGCGCACAATCTCACACACAGATGCACTAATACACAAACACTCACAGACCTAAACAGAGACTCTAATACACACACACACTCACACACAGACACTAATACACGCACACAGATACACTAATACACACACTCACAGACAAACACACAGACAGCAAAACGCACACACACACAGAAACACTAATACACACACACACACAAATCAGACACACACAGGGACACTAATTCACACTCACACTGTTAGGAATAACAGCAAAAGGGATTATTATTTAAATGATAAAATATTAAAACATGCTGCTGTGCAGCGAGACCTGGGTGTGCTAGTGCATGAGTCGCAGAAAGTTGGTTTTCAGGTGCAACAGGTGATTAAGAAGGCAAATGGAATTTTGTCCTTCATTGCTAGAGGGATGGAGTTTAAGACTAGGGAGGTTCTGCTGCAATTGTATAAGGTGTTAGTGAGGCCACACCTGGAGTATTGTGTTCAGTTTTGGTCTCCTTACTTGAGAAAGGACGTACTGGCACTGGAGGGTGTGCAGAGGAGATTCACTAGGTTAATCCCAGAGCTGAAGGGGTTGGATTACGAGGAGAGGTTGCGTAGACTGGGACTGTACTCGTTGGAATTTAGAAGGATGAGGGGGGATCTTATAGAAACATATAAGATTATGAAGGGAACAGATAGGATAGATGCGGGCAGGTTGTTTCCACTGGCGGGTAAAAGCAGAACTAGGGGGCATAGCCTCAAAATAAGGGGAAGTAGATTTAGGACTGAGTTTAGGAGGAACTTCTTCACCCAAAGGGTTGTGAATCTATGGAATTCCTTGCCCAGTGAAGCAGTAGATGCTCCTTCATTAAATGTTTTAAGATAAAGATAGATAGTTTTTTGAAGAATAAAGTGATTAAGGGTTATGGTGTTCGGGCCGGAAAGTGGAGCTGAGTCCACAAAAGATCAGCCATGATCTCATTGAATGGTGGAGCAGGCTCGAGGGGCCAGGTGGCCGACTCCTGCTCCTAGTTCTTATGTCCTTATGAGACACGAATATACACACACACACACAGACATTAATACACACACTCACACACATAGACACTAATACACACACACAAAGACACAGACAGAGGCACGAATACACAAACTCATAAACACACACAGCCACACACAGATACACTGATGCATACCCACATACATACACAGACACTAATACACACACTCAACGACACACAGAGACACTAATACACACACTCACTGACAGGCAGATACACTAATACATACTCAGACACACACACACACACATTAATACACACACAAACAGGCACTCACAGACACACACACACGCACACTAATACACACACTCTCACACACAAGCACTAATGCACACACTCACAGACACACATAGACACTAATCCACACGCACACACAGCCGCTAATACACACACTCACTGACACATAGATACAGTAATTTACACACTCAGAGACACAGACACAATAATACACATACTCACCCACAGGCACTAATACACACTCACAGACTCACACATACACTAATACACACACTCACAGACACACACAGACACGAATACACACACACAAAGGCGCACTAATACATACACTCACAGTCACACACAGACACTAATACACACACTCACATACACCCAGAGACACTAATTCACACACTCACAGACACACAGAGACACTAATACACACATTCGCAGACACAAATAGAGACACTCACAGACACGCAGAGAAACTAACACACACTCGTAGACACACAGAGACGCTAATACACACACTCGCAGACACACAAATACACACACTCACATACACACAGAGACACTAACATACACTCTCAGACTCACAGAGACACTAATACACACACTCACAGCCACACAGAGACACTACTACACACACTCACAAACATGCAGAGATACCAACACTATATTCACACACAAACAAACCCTAATACACGCACTCATACATACATACAGACACTAATACACACACATACAGTCACACACAGACACAAATTCACAGAGACTAATACACACAGTCACAGATACACAGGCAATGCTACACACACTCAGAGACACACACATACGCTAATACAGACACTCACAGGCACACATAGACACTAAAACACATACATACACAGAGACACTGATACACACAGACACACAGATACTCGTATTCTGTACACACGCACTCACACACAGAGACACTAGTACACAGCTCACAGACAGGCAGATACACTAGTATTCACACACACACTAATAGAGAAACTCACACTCACAGACACTAAGACACTCACACACCCAAACACAGACACTAATGCACACATTCTCACACACACAGACACTCACAGATTCACTAATAAATACAGAAACACAGACACACAGACTATAATACACACATTCACCGGCACACATAGAGACACTAATACACACACACACTTATTCACATTCTCACAGACACACAGAGACATACATCCACACACCCACAGACGCATGGAGACTCTAATGCACACACTCACACACACACACACACACACACAGACACTGTCATGTGCGAGTACCTGTAAGAAATGGGTGTTTATAAATGGGTGTGTATATAAATATCTATAGTGAAGTACCTTTAAGAAATGGGTGCTTATTACTGCAGTGATGTCAGAGAGTGGGTGGAGATGGGCTGTCTGTCAGATTTTTACTTTATTTTTGGCTGTTTGCTCCAGGGTGTGTTTTAGATTTGTTTTCAGTGTTGGAGCTGAAGCCAGACAGAGCAGGTGTACTGTTGATCTCTCTGCCATGAGAAACTATCTCTTGATCACTTGGTGAATTCAGAATTATAAATGTTCTCAGTAGTGAATGTAAACCTAATGTCCCTCTGGTAAAATGTGTCTGAAGTCTTCTGGATGTCAAAAGGACAGCTTACGGATTACTTAGTGTTGTATTCTTTGGGGGTTGAATTTGAATTAATGGTTCCTAAGTTGTTCACTGTATGTTTTAAAAAGGTTAACTTGAGCTTATAGAATAAACATTGTTTTGCTTCGAAAAATACTTTTCCATTTCTGCTGTACCACACTGTAGTGTGGGCCGTGTGCTCCCCATAACACAATCAATTAACATTTGTGGGTCAGGGAAACTCCAAGATACACTTTGGGGTTCTCTAAACCCTGGCCCATAACACAAATACACACACTCACAGACACACAGAGACACTAATACACACACTCGCAGACACACAGAGACACTAATACACACACTCGCAGACACACAAATACACACACTCACATACACACAGAGACACTAACAGACACTCTCAGACACACAGAGACACTAATACACACACTCGCAGACACATAGAGACACTAATACACACACTCACATACACACAGAGACACTAACACACACTCATATACACACAAAGACACACACTCACAGTCACACAGAGACACTAATACACACACTCGCAAACACACAGAGACACTGACACACACACTCACAGTCATGCAGAGACACGAATATTCACACACTCTCCCAGACACTAAGACAGACACTCACTGACACACAGAGACACTAATATACCCAGTCTCAGATACACACAGAGACACTAATCAATACACTCACACAACGCACACACTAATGCACACACACAGACATTAATACACACACACAGACACACACATGCACTAATGAACAAACTCAAAGACACACACAGAGACACTAATACACACACAGAGAAACTAATACAACCACTCACACACAGACACTAATACACACACACTGACATGCAGGTAAACTAATACACACACTCACACAAACACAGACACGAATGCACACACTTACACACACACAGACATTAATACATACACACAGACACACACACACACATACACTAATGCACAAACTCAAATACACACATAGAGACACTAATACACACACAGACACACAGATACACTAATACACCACTCACACACAGACACTAATACACTCACTCACTGGCACGCAGATGCACTAAAACACACACTCGCACAACACACAGAGACACTGATACACACACGCACACACACGCACATATAGTAATACACACACTCAAAGACACAGACTGACACTAACACACAAAGTCACAAACACACACAACCACACACAAACACTAATGCACAATCCCAAAGACACACACAGAGACACAGATACACACACACAGACACTAAAACACACACACACACAGGCACACAAATACACACACTCACCGACACATAGATACACTAAGACACACTTACAGACACACATACAGTCACTAATACACACACTCACACACATAGACACTAATTCACGGATTGGAAATTAGCAAACGTGACACCATTGTTTCAAAAAGGAGGTAAGCAGAAAGCGGGTAATTATAGCCTAGTGAGCTTAACTTCGGTAGTAGGGAAGATGCTGGAATCTATCATCAAGGAAGAAATAGCGAGGCATCTGGATGGAAATTGTCCCATTGGGCAGATGCAGTATGGGTTCATAAAGGGCAGGTCGTGCCTAACTAATTTAGTGGAATTTTTGAGGACATTAACAGTGCGGTAGATAACGGGGAGCCAATGGATGTGGTATATCTGGATTTCCAGAAAGCCTTTGACAAGGTGCCACACAAAAGGTTACTGCATAAGATAAAGATGCATGGCATTAAGGGGAAAGATGTAGCATGGATGGAGGATTGGTTAATTAATGGAAAGCAAAGAGTGGGGATTAATGGGTGTTTCTCTGGTTGGCAATCAGTAGCTAGTGGTGTCCCTCAAGGATCAGTGTTGGGCCCACAATTGTTCACAATTTACATAGATGATTTGGAGTTGGGGACAAAGGGCAATGTGTCCAAGTTTGCAGACGACACTAAGATGAGTGGTAAAGCAAAACGTGCAGAGGATACTGGAAGTCTGCAGAGGGATTTGGATAGGCTAAGTGAATGGGCTATGGTCTGGCAGATGGAATACAATGTTGACAAATGTGAGGTTATCCATTTTGGTAGGAATAATAGCAAAAGGGATTGTTATTTAAATGATAAAATATTAAAACATGCTGCTGTGCAGAGAGACCTGGGTGTGCTAGTGCATGAGTCGCAAATAGTTGGTTTACAGGTGCAACAGGTGATTAAGAAGGCAAATGGAATTGTGTCCATCATTGATAGAGGGATGGAGTTTAAGACTGGGGAGGATATGCTGCAATTGTTTAAGGTGTTAGTGAGGCCACACCTGGAGTATTGTGTCCAGTTTTGGTCTCCTTACTTGAGAAAGGACGTACTGGCACTGGTGGGTGTGCAGAGGAGATTTACTAGGTTAATTCCAGAGCTGAACGGGTTGGATTACAAGGAGAGGTTGAGGAGACTGGGACTGTACTTGTTGGAATTTAGAAGGATGAGGGTTGATCTTATAGAAACATATAAAATTATGAAGGGAATAGATAGGATAGGTGCGGGCAGGTTGTTTCCACTGGCGGGTGAAAGCAGAACTAGGGGGCATAGCCTTAAAATAAGGGGAAGTAGATTTAGGACTGAGTTTAGGAGGAACGTCTTCACCCAAAGGGTTGTGAATCTATGGAATTCCTTGCCCAGTGAAGCAGTAGAGGCTCCTTCATTAAATGTTTTTAAGATAAAGATAGATAGTCTTTTGAAGAATAAAGGATTAAGGGTTATGGTGTTTGGGCCGGAAAGTGGAGCTGAGTCCACAAAAGATCAGCCATGATCTCATTGAATGGTGGAGCAGGCTCGAGGGGCCAGATGGCCTACTCGTGCTCCTAGTTCTTATGTTCTCACAGACACACGCTGGCACTAATACACACACAGGCTCAAAGAATCACTAATACACACTCGCAGACACACAAAGACACTAATACACACTCACAGGAACACATACAGACACTAATACACACACACAGACACTAATACACGCACTCACAGACACACAGAGACACTAATACACATTCGCAGACACACAGAGACACTAATACACACTCACAGGAACACATACAGACACTAATACACACACACAGACACTAATACACCCACTCACAGACACACACTGGGACTAATACACACAGACACTAATACACCCACTCACAGACACACACTGGCACTAATACACACAGACATTAACACACACACACAGATACTAATACACGCTCTAACGATGCACAGAGACAATAATATACCCACTCACAGACACAGGGAGACTCGAATGCATACACTCACACACAGCGACACTAATACACACAGTCACACACACATGCACTAATACACGCACTAACACACACACACACAGAAACTAATACACACACTCACTGATACACAGAGACAACAATATACACACTCACAGACACAGGCAGATTGTAATGCACACACTCACAGACACACAGAGACACTAATACACAGACACTAATACAAAGACTCACAGTCACACGCAGACACTAATACACACACTAACACACAGCGACACTAATACACATTCACAGACACACAGATACACTAATACACCAACTCACACACAGAGAGGCACTAGTACACAGCTCACAGATCGACAGAGACACTAATACACAAACACACACATTAATAGAGACACTCACACAAATAGCCACTAATGCACTCACACAAACAGACACTAATGCACATATTCTCACACACGCTCAGACACACACAGACACTAATACACACTCACACACACAGAGACACTAGTACACACACTCACTGACACATAGTTACACTAATACACACTCAGACAACCATACAGGCACTAATACACACTCACATACACAGACAATAATACACACACTCACAGACAGACACTGGCACCAATACACACACACTCACACACACAGACATTAATACACACACACACATACACTAACGCACAGACACAGATTCTAATACACATACAGTGATACACAGAGACAATAATATACACACTCACAGACACAGGGAGACTCGAATGCATGCACTGACACACACACAGCGACACTAATACAAACAGTCATACACACACATGCACTAATAAACACTCGAACACAAACACACAGATACAAATACACATACTTACTGATACACAGAGGCAATACTACACACTCACAGACACACACAAACACTAATACACACACTCACACACAGAGAGACTAATACACATTCACAGACACACAGATACACTAATACAGACACGCACACACAGAGAGACACGAGTACAAAGCTCACGGACCGACAGAGACATTAATACACAAACACACACACACTAATAGAGACACTCACACACATAGACACTAATACACTCACACACACAGACTAATGCATACATTCTCACACACACACCGACACTCATAGATACACTAATATACACAGAAATACAGACGCAAACAGACTCTAATACACACACACAAACGTCCCTCCACACACACTACCCCCTCCACACACACTAACCCCCCCCACACACTGACCCCACCCCACACACACTGACCCCCTCCCACACACTAACCCACCCACACACACTAAACACACCCACACACCTGACACACACACACACACACACACTAACCACCCCCCACACACACTAACCACCCCCCACACACACTAACATACCCCCACACACACTAACAACCCCCAACACACACTAACCCCCACCACACACACACTAGCCCCCCACACACGCAATAAACTCCTCCTCCACACACACTAACTCACCGCCACACACACTAACCCCCTCCACACACACTATCCCTCCCACACACACACACTAACCCCCCCACACACTAACACCCCCTCACTCACTAAAATACCCACTACACACACACTAACCCCACACACACTCACCTCCCAACAAACACACTAAACACATCCCACACACACTGACACCCCCACACACACTAATCGCCCCACTCACACAAACTAAACCCCCCCCACACACGAACCACACACACACGCACTAATCACACCCAATTCACACACTAAACTGCCCCCACACATACTAACCCTCCCACACACACTAACCCCCCCACACACTAACCCACCCCCCACACGCACTAAACCCCCCCACACACACTAACCCTCCCACACCCACTAACCATCCCACACACACACACTAACCCCCCACCCACACACACTAACCCTCCCACATACACTAACACCTCACTAACAAACATTAACACCCCCCCCACACACACTAACCCTCCCACACACACTAACTCCCCCTCACAGACACACTAACCCCCCCCCCACACACACTAACCCTCCCACACACTCAACTCCCCCAGGCACACATTAACCCTCGCACCAACACACTAACTCCCCCCCCCACACACACTAACCCTCCCAAACATACACTAGCCCCCTGTGGTGGTATGTATTAGGGGTATTGCGGTACCCTGTGATGCCGAGAGGCTATCAGTGGATAGACGCTGGGTCCCGAGTGGATCAGCCGCCTACTGGCTCCACCCAGTAAGGCGGAGTATAAGAGCCCGGGTTCTCCCAGCAGCCGCATTCTGTAACTGTGCTGCTGGGGAACAAGTCTGCGTAATAAAGCCATCGATCGACTCCTTCTCGTCTCGTCTCGTGAGTGATTGATTGTGCTGCAATTTATTACGCAGTCTTAAAGGACATGGAGCTCCGACTCACTCCGGACTGTCTGCGAATCAGCCCCCACGCGGCAGACTCAGCGGGCACTTTTAAACACTGGCTAGCGTGGTTCGAAGGATACCTCCGAACGGGCATCTGCATGACTACAGAAGACCAGAAGATGCAAGTCCTGCATTCCAGGGTGAGCCCGGGACACCCCGACCACCCCCCCTCACAGCGATCCATGGGCGGCCAACATCGCCGCCATCTTGGGTCCCGGACTCCTTGCGGGAACGATGGGCGCCGCCATCTTTTCTGACGGCCAAGGACCCCGGAATGGACGACTTCACGGGGCCTGAAGAAAACGCCCCGATGCAGCAACTACGACTGGCTTCGGTGACCTTGGACCAGTCGCGGCCCCGAAGGCTCCAAACGGCAACAACGATGGTACTCGTCAACAGGTACGGACGCCCTGCCTGATCGACTCTGGGAGCACGGAGAGTTTTATACACCCCGATACGGTAAGACGCTGTTCCCTTCCGATCCACCCGAGTAATCACATGGTTTTCCTGGCAGCAGGATCCCATTCCATACAGGTTAAAGGGTTCTGCATTGCGAACCTCACAGTGCAGGGGAGAGAGTTCAAGAACTACCAGCTTTACGTCCTCCCCCACCTCTGCGCTGCCACACTCCTGGGGTTGGATTTTCAGTGCAACCTCCAGAGTTTAACATTTCAATTTGGCGACCCTGTACCCCCACTCACTATCTGCGGCCTCGCGACCCTCAAGGTCGACACACCGTCCCTGTTTGCGAACCTCACCCCGGATTGCAAACCAGTCGCCACTAGGAGCAGACGGTACAGAGCCCAGGACCGAACCTTTATCCGGTCAGAATCCAGCGGCTGCTGAGGGAAGGCGTAATCCAGGCCAGCAATAGTCCCTGGAGAGCACAGGTGGTAGTTGTAAAGACCGGGGAGAAGCAGAGGGATGGTTATGGACAATAGTCAAACCATCAATAGGTACACGCAGCTGGATGCGTACCCTCTCCCCCGCCCCGCCCCCGCAGATCCGACATGGTCAATTGGTTTGCACGGTACAAAGGCTTTTCCACGGTGGACCATAAGTCTGCATATCATCAGCTCCCCATCCGCTCGAGCGACCGCAAATACACTGCTTTTGAAGCGGATGGGCGGCTCTATCACTTTTTAAGGGTTCCATTCGGCGTCACTAACGGGGTCTCGGTCTTCCAACGGGAAATGGACCAAATGGTTGACCGGTACGGTTTGCGGGCCACGTTTCCATACCGTGATAACGTCACCAACTGCGGCCATGACCAGCAGGACCACGACGTCAACCTCCACAAATTGCTCCAGACCGCAAACGCCCTGAATCTCACATACAACAGAGAGAAATGCGTGTTTAGCCATCCTCGGCTACGTAGTGCGAAATGGAGTGATAGGCCCAGACCCCGAACGCATGCGCCCCTCTTGGAGTTCTCCCTCCCTCACTGCTCCAAGGCCCTGAAACGCTGCCTGGGCTTTTTCTCTGATTACGCCCAGTGGGTCCCCCAACAATGCGGACAAGGTCCGTCCATTAAATCAAGTCCACGGTCTTTCCCCTGTCGACAGAGGCCCGCCAGGCCTTCAGCCACATCAAAGCGGATATCGCAAAGGCCACGATGCGCGCTATCGACGCGTCCCTCCCCTTCCAGGTCGAGAGTGACACATCCGACGTAGCTCTGGCGGCCACCCTCAACCAAGCAGGCAGACCCGTGGCATTTTTTTCACGCACCACCCACGCTTCAGAAAACCGCCACTCCTCAGTGGAAAAGGAGGCCCAGGCCATAGTGGAAGCTGTGCGGCATTGGAGGCATTACCTGGCCGGTAGTAGATTTACTCTCCTCACTGACCAACGGTCGATAGCCTTCATGTTCGATTATGCGCAGCGGGGCAAGATCAAGAACGACAAGATCCTGCGGTGGAGGATCGAACTCTCCACCTATAACTATGAGATCTTGTACCGTCCGGGAAGCTGAACGAGCCTCCTGATGCCCTGTCCCGCGGCACATGTGCCAACACACAAGTGGACCATCTCTGAACCCTCCACGAGGACCTCTGCCACCCGGGGGTCACCCGGTTCTATCACTTCGTAAAGACCCGCTACCTGCCCTACTACATCGTGGAGGTCGGGACAGCCACAATGAACTGCCAAATTTGCGCAGAGTGTAAGCCGCACTTCTTCAGTCCAGATAAAGAGCACGTGATAAAGGCTTCCCGTACCTTTGAGCGTCTCAGTCCGGATCTCAAAGGCCCCCTCCCCTCAACCGAGCGCAACACGAACTTCCTGAGCGTGATTGACGAATACTCCCGGTTCCCATTCGCCATCCCCTGTCCCGACATGACCGCGGCCACGGTCATTAGAGCCCTCACCACCACCTTTACACTGTTTGGTTTCCCCGCCTACATACATAGCGATAGGGTGTCCTCCTTCATGAGCGACGAACTGCGTCAATTCCTGCTCAGCAAGGGCATCACCTCGAGCAGGACGACCAGTTACCCCCCCTCTGGGGGAACGGTCAGGTAGAGAGGGGGAAGGGAACGGTCCAGAAGACCGTCCTGCTGGCCCTACGGTCCAGAAGTCTCACTGTTTACCGCTGTCAGGAAGTCCTCCCGGACGCCCTCCACTCCACCCGGTCGCTGCTTTGTACAACAACGAATCAAACACCTCAGGGACTCCTCCTTGTCTTCCCTAGGAAGTCCTCCTCCGGAACATCACTTCCCACCTGGCTGGCAGCCCCGGGACCCATCCTGCTCCGAAAGCATGTGCGGACGCACGAATCAGACCCGTTGGTCGAGAGGGTTCATCTCCTCCACGCGAACCCTCAAAATGCTGACGTGGCATACCCCGACGGCCGACAGGATACGGTCTCCCTGCGGGACCTGGCACCCGTCGGAGCTCCACACACCCCCCCCCCCCTCCCCAACACCAGTCACCCCCTCTGGAGCTCCACACCCCTAACACCAATCACCCCCTCCCTCCAACCGGCGCACCCCACAGCCGCCCCCTTCCCGGGTGGATCGGTCCTTCCCCCGGTCCGAATAGGGATATTGGAGCGGGAAGAGGCATCGCGACACTCCCAGAGACGACGGGGCCCGAACCAGCACCTGCATCACCACCGGGGCTAAGACGATCGGCGAGGACGACCAGGGCATCCATTCGACTAATCGAATCAGTATAGTAAAGCAAGAAATGTCTCTGTAAATATAGATTTTTGGGTTGCTGTAGAAGTCAAGTATTTCAAATACAACTAGTATAGGTAAAAGATAGCTGTTTAAGTACTCATTTTTAAAATAAGAATTTCAGCACACATAAATTCAGGACTTCAATATGATACATGAAACAGCATAAAATTCCATTATCAGATTATAGCAGCACAGTTGCAAGGCAATTTGACACTGCTTGTGCTAATTGTCAAGGCCAAGGACTGAGTTCCATGGCAACTAGGTGGCAAGATTCCAATGCAGTTTGTAAGAGCATTGAATCATATATATATATTCTCGATATGAAGTCTCAATTGTTACATTAGCCAAGCCAGCTAAAAGATTAGCAAAATATCACATTCCATAACATGTAGACGTGAAACAATTAAAAAGCTGATGTTGCACATTGAAGATGGACGGCTTGCCATCAAATCAAATGTGTTTGAGTCTAACCCAAACCAATTAGGATTATATTGGGGTGTAATTAGATGACTTAAGACAGATATGAAAGTGTATAACTGAAAAGGTTCCGCCCGCCATTTCAGTGTATTATCTTTGGGGGGGGGGGGTGTTGAGGAGATGTCTTTGTGGTTATTGTCTTTGGGGGTTCTGTCAGTCTACCAGTCTGTGTCAGTGATGTTAGTCCACTTTTGACTTTGAGTTTGAGTTTATCTGAAGATTAGCTTTCTCTCTCTCTTCATGTTTCATTGCCAGACTTTGACCTTTTAAAAGTTACTTTCGAGCTGTCTGCCTGAGCAAAGAAAGATAATGTCTGTAATTCTCTGAAAGCTTCGAATTGTCTACGAATTGCCTTTTAAATGACTTTCAAACTGAAATCAAGCAACTACACATAAAACAATTCTTATTGGCACCTGAGAAGTTTATACTGCAAATTTCTGCTGAGTTCCAGTATTCGCAAAGTGCTACTGATAACCGAATAGCAGAGATGATATAAATTCCTTCAACTATACACAGTCGAATAATACAAGGAATCGATTAACTTGACATAGTCTACAAATAGTACAAATCTTACAACTTGTCGTATTGCGCCAGGACTTGATTCATCAACTAAGCTTCCCCCAAACTTGGTGTAGTTCGACAGGTTAAGATCCCCAGAAATTATTCGATTCCTAGAGTTGCCCAGTAAAAGCGGCATTGTAAGTAGAACTAGTAGTTGATATCGGAGCATAGCCGCCGTGTTAGTGACATCCTAGGTCCAGACAGGAAATTCCTCCCACCATACGGCCCACTACCCCGCCGGGTTCTTTTTCAACAAGGGGTGAATGTGGTGTTATGTATTAGTGGTATTAATGTACCTTGTGATGCCGAGAGGCTATTGGTGGATAGACACTGGATCCCGAATGGATCAGCCGCCTACTGGCTCCACCCAGTAATGCGGAGTATAAGAGCCCGGGTTCTCCCAGCAGCCACATTCTGTAACTGAGCTGCTGGGGAACAAGTCTGCGTAATAAAGCCATCGTTCGACTCCTTCTCAGCTCGTCTCGTGAGTGATTGATTCTGCTACTCTCTGTGCCTGTATATAGTTAACCATTTACTTCTCAATAATCCCTGGGAGCAGGGGTCAGGCAGTGTGCTCCGGGAGCCCCCAATTAAAAAGCTGTTTCAGAGACCTCTGTGCTGTATATAGTTAACCATTTACTTCTCAATAATCCCTGGGAGCAGGGGACAGGCAGTGTGGTCCGGGAGCCCCAATTAAAAAGCAGTTTCAGAGACCTCTGTGCCGTATATTGTTAAGCATTTACTTCTCAATAATTCCTGGGAGCAGGAACAGGCAGTGTGGCCTCGCAGTCCCCAATGAACAAGCTGTTTCAGTGACCTCTGTGCTGTATATAGTTAGCCATTTACTGCTCAATAATCCCTGGGAGCAGGGGACAGGCAGTGTGGCCTCAGGAACCCCAATTAAAAAGCAGTTTCAGAGACCTCTGTGCTGTATATAATTAACCATTTACTGCTCAATAATCCCTGGGAGCAGGGGTCAGGCAGTGTGGTCCGGGAGCTACCAATTAAAAAGCTGTTTCAGAGACCTCTGTGCCTGTATGTAGTTAACCATTTACTGCTCAATAATCCCTGGGAGCAGGGAACAGGCAGTGTTGCCTCGGGAGCCCCCAATTAAAAAGCTGTTGAAGAGACCTCTGTGTGGTGGTATGTATCTGGGGTATTGCGGTACCCTGTGATGCCGAGAGGCTATTAGCGGATAGACGCTGGGTCCCGATTGGATCTGTCGCCTGCTGGCTCCACCCAGTAAGGCGGAGTATAAGAGCCCGGGTCCTCCCAGTAGCTGCATTGTGTAACTGAGCTGCTGGGGAACAAGTCTGCGTAATAAAGCCATCAATCGACTCCTTCTCATCTCATCTCGTCTCGTGAGTGATTGATTGTGCTGCAATTTATTCCGCAGACATAAAGGACATGGAGCTCCGAATCACTCCGGAGTGTCTGCGAATCAGCCCCCACGCGGCAAACTCAGCGGCCACTTTTAAACACTGGTTAGCGTGTTTTCATGGATACCTCCGAACGGCCCCCGGCATAGTTACAGAAAACCAGAAAATCCAGGTCCTGCCAGGGTGAGCCCGGAAATCTACACTCTCATAGAGGACGCAGACGATTTCCCGACGGCGATCGTCATGCTGATAGAATTTTATATACGGCCCGTCAACCAGGTCTACACACGCCACCAGCTCGCGGCGAGACGACAAATCCCCGGGGAATCGCTGGACGAATTCTACAGTGCGCTGTTAATACTGGGGAGAAACTGTAACTGCCCATCGGTTGCGGCTAATGAACATACAGAGCTGCTGGTCTGAGATGCGTTCGTGGCAGGTATGCTTTCATCCCAAATTCGCCAGCGCTTGCTGGAAAAAGACACACTAGGCCTCAAAGAGCACGGGCCCTCGCGGCCTCGTTCGATGTGGCATCGCAGAACTCCCAAGCCTACGCCGCCGACCGCGCGGCCGCCCCTTGGGCAACGTGGACCCCCGCCGCGACCGAACCCCCGCCCCCCCCCCCCCACAGGCCTGCGCTCCCAGAGCAGCGGATCACCCGGGGGGGGCCTGCCGCTACATTTGTGGGCAAGGGAAACACCCCCGACTGCGCTGCCCGACCCACTCGGCCATCTGTAAAGGGTGCGGTAAAAAGGGGCATCTTTTTAGCAGCGTGCCAGGCCCGGGGGGTCGCTGCAATCTCCGGGGCAGAACCCCAAAGTCAACCCCCCCCCCCCACCCCCCAGCGATCGATGTGCAGCCAATGGGCGCTGCCATCTTGGGTCCCGGACTCCATGCGAGAGGGATGGGCGCCGTCACTTTGTGCTCCTCCGGCAACGTGCGATCAATGGGCGGCGCCATCTTGTCCACCCCGACCGTGTGCGACCCGTGGACGCCGCCATCTTGGCTGACGGCTAAGGACCCCGGGATGGACGGCCCCACGGGGCCTGAAGAAAACGCCCCGATGCAGCAACTACGACTGGCTTCTGTGACCCTGGACCAGTCGCAGCCCCGAACGCTCCAAACAGCAACAACAATAGTATTTATAAACGGGTACGAGACGCCTTGCCTGATCGACTCTGGGAGCACGGAGAGTTGTATACATCCCGATACGGTAAGACGCTGTTTCGATCCACCCGAGTCATCAAAAAATGTTCTGGCGGCAGGGTCCCATTCCATAGAGATCAAAGGGTTCTACATCGTGAACCTCACGGTGCAGAGGTGGGAGTTCAAGAACAACCGGCTTTACGTCCTCCCCCACCTCTGCGCTGCCTCACTCCTGGGGTTGGATTTTCAGTGTAACCTCCAGAGTTTAACGTTTAAATTTGGCATCCCAATACCCCCACTCCCTATCTGCAGCCTCGCTACCCTCAAGTTCGATCGGACTTCCCTGTTTGCGAAATTCACCCCAGATTGCAAACCAGTCGCCACTAGGAGCAGACGGTACAGCGCCCAGGACCGAACATTTATCCGGTCAGAGGTCCAGCGGTTGCTGAGGGACGGCATAATCCAGGCCAGCAATAGTCCCTGGAGAGCCCAGGTGGTAGTTGTAAAGACCGGGGAGCAGCAGAGGATGGTCGTAGACTATAGTCAGTCCATCAATAGATACACGCAGCTAGACGCGTACCCTCTCCCCCGCATATCCGACATGGTCAATCGGATTGCACAGTAAAGGTCTTTTCCACAGTGGACCTTACGTCCACCTACCACCAGCTCCCCATCCGCCCGAGCGACCGCAAATACACCGCTTTTAAAGCAGGTGGGCGGCTCTATCACTTTTTAAGGGTTCCATTCCACGTCACTAACGGGGACTCGGTCTTCCAACGGGAGATGGACCGAATGGTTGACCGGGACGGTTTGCGGGCCACGTTCCCGTATCTCGACAACGTAACCATTTGCGGCCACGACCAGCAGGACCACGACGCCAACCTCCGCAAATTACGCCAGACCGCGAACGCCCTGAATCTCACATACAACAGGGAGAAATGCGGCGCACCCCACAGCCGCCCCCTCCGGAGCTCCCCCCCCCCCCCAACACCAGACACCCCCACTGGAGCTCCACCACACCCCAACACCAATCGCCCCTCCCTCCCACCGGCGCACCCCACAGCCGCCCCCTTCCTGGGTGGATCGATCCATCCCACGGCCCCGAATAGGGGTATTGGAGCAGGAAGAGGCATCGCCAGAGACGACGGGGCCCGAACCAGCACCCGCATCAACACCGGGGCTCAGACGATCGGCGAGGACGACCAGGGCACCCATTCGACTCATCGAATCAGTATAGTAAAGCAAGAAATGTCTCTGTAAATAATATTTTTGGGTTTGCCCAGTAAAAGCGGCATTGTAAGTAGTACTAGTAGTTGATATCGGAGCAGAGCCGCCGTGTTAGCGGCATCCTAGGTACCGACTCTGTAAACCCCTACCACTATACGGCCCACGACCCCGCCGGGTTCTTTTTCAACAAGGGGTGAATGTGGTGTTATGTATTAGGGGTATTAAGGTACCCTGTGAGGCCGAGAGGCTATTGGTGGATAGACACTGGATCCCGATTGGATCAGCCGCCTGCTGGCTCCACCCAGTAATGCGGAGTATAAGAGCCCTGGTTCTCCCAGCAGCCGCATTCTGTAACTGTGCTGCGAGTGGAACAAGTCAGCGTAATAAAGCCATCGTTCGGCTCCTTCTCATCTCATCTCGTCTCGTGAGTGATTGATTGTGCCACACTCTGTGCCTGTATACAGTTAACCATTTACTGCTCAATAATCCCTGGGAGCAGGGGACAGGCAGTGTGGCTCTGGGAGCCCCAGTTAAAAAGCTGTTTCAGAGACCTCTGTGCTGTATATAGTTAACCATTTACTGCTCAATAATCCCTGGGTGCAGGGTACAGGCAGTGTGGCCTCGCAGCCCCCAATTACAAAGCTGTGTCAGAGACCTCTGTGCTGTATATAGTTAACCATTTACTGCTCAATAATCCCTGGGAGCAGGGGACAGGCAGTGTGGTCCGGGAGCATCCAATTAAAAAGCTGTTTCAGTGACCTCTGTGCTGTATATAGTTAACCATTTACTGCTCAATATTTCCTGGGAGCTGGGGACAGGCAGTGTTGCCTCGGGAGCCCCCAATTTAAAAGCTGTTTCAGAGACCTCTGTGCCTGTACATAGTTAACCATTTACTGCTCAATAATCCCTGGGAGCAGGGGACAGGCAGTGTGGTCCGGGAGCCCCCAATTAAAAAGCTGTTTCAGTGACCTCTGTGCTGTATATAGTTAACCATTTACTTCTCAATAATCCCTGGTGGCAGGGGACAGGCAGTGTGGTCCGGGAGCCCCCAATTAAAAAGCAGTTTCAGAGACCTCTGTGCTGTATATAGTTAACCATTTACTGCTCAATAATCCCTGGGAGCAGGGGACAGGCAGTGTGGTCCGGGAGCCCCCAATTAAAAAGCAGTTTCAGAGACCTCTGTGCTGTATATAGTTAACCATTTACTGCTCAATAATCCCTGGGAGCAGTGGGTCAGGCAGTGTGGCCTCGGGAGCCCCCAGTTAAAAAGCTGTTTCAGTGACCTCTGTGCTGTATATGATGAACCATTTACTTCTCAATAATCCCTGGGAGCAGGGTACAGGCAGTGTGGCTCTGGGAGCCCCCAATTAAAAAGCTGTGTCTAGTCCTCTGCGCCTGTATATAGTTAACCATTTACTGCTCAGTAAACCCTGGGAGCAGGGGACAGGCAGTGTGGCTCTGGGAGACCCCAATTAAAAAGCTGTTTCATTGACCTCTGTGCCTGTATATAGTTAATTATTTACTGCTCAATAATCCCTGGGAACAGGGGACAGGCAGTGTGGCTCTGGGAGCCACCAAGTAAAAAGCTGTTTCAGAGACCTCTGTGCTGTATATAGTTAACCATTTACTGCTCAATAATCCCTGGGAGCAGGGGTCAGGCAGTGTGGCCTCGGGAGCCCCCAATTAAAAAGCTGTTTCAGAGACCTCTATGCTGTGTATAGTTAACCATTTACCTTTTCTCAACAAACCCCTTTCGTGTGATACAAGAAGCCCCTGCAGTGTTGCCTCAAACCCCCGCAGTGTAACGGTCACCATTACTGAGACGGGTTTTTAAATTCCGGATACAGAAACGGACAATAGAACTGTGACGTTAACACCCCTTACAGGCCCATCCACAGCCTGGTGTCAGGCTCCAGGCCGTGCTGAAGGAGGCGACACCGTTCTGTAACCAGCTCCTTGTTATATCAGATTTGACAGGACCATCCATAGCCTGGTGTCTATCTCCAGGCCGTGCTGAAGGAGGTGACACCGTTCTGTAACCAGCACCTTGTTATATCAGATTTGACAGGACCATCCACAGCCTGGTGTCAGGCTCCAGGCCGTGCTGAAGGAGGCGACACCGTTCTGTAACCAGCTCCTTGTTATATCAGATTTGACAGGACCATCCACAGCCTGGTGTCAGGCTCCAGGCCGTGCTGACGGAGGCGACACCGTTCTGTAACCAGCTCCTTGTTATATCAGATTTGACAGGACCATCCACAGCCTGGTGTCAGGCTCCAGGCCGTGCTGAAGGATGCGACATCGTTCTGTAAGCAGCTCCGTGTTATATCAGATTTGACAGGACCATCCACAGCCTGGTGTCAGGCTCCAGGCCGTGCTGAAGGAGGTGACACCGTTCTGTAACCAGCTCCTTGTTATATCAGATTTGACAGGCCCATGCACAGCCTGGTGTCAGGCTCCAGGCCGTGCTGAAGGAGGCGATATCGTTCTGTAACCAGCTCCTTGTTATATCAGATTTGACAGGACCATCCACAGCCTGGTGTCAGGCTCCAGGCCGTGCTGAAGGAGGCGACACCGTTCTGTAACCAGCTCCTTGTTATATCAGATTTGACAGGACCATCCACAGCCTGGTGTCAGGCTCCAGGCCGTGCTGACGGAGGCGACACCGTTCTGTAACCAGCTCCTTGTTATATCAGATTTGACAGGACCATCCACAGCCTGGTGTCAGGCTCCAGGCCGTGCTGAAGGATGCGACATCGTTCTGTAAGCAGCTCCGTGTTATATCAGATTTGACAGGACCATCCACAGCCTGGTGTCAGGCTCCAGGCCGTGCTGAAGGAGGCGACACCGTTCTGTAACCAGCTATTTTTTATGTCAGATTTGACAGGACCATCCACAGCCTGGTGTCAGGCTCCAGGCCGTGCTGAAGGAGGTGACACCGTTCTGTAACCAGCTCCTTATTATATCAGATTTGACAGGACCATCCAGAGCCTGGTGTCAGGCTCCAGGCCGTGCTGAAGGAGGCGACACCGTTCTGTAACCAGCACCTTGTTATATCAGATTTGACAGGACCATCCACAGCCTGGTGTCAGGCTCCAGGCCGTGCTGAAGGAGGCGACACCGTTCTGTAACCAGCACCTTGTTATATCACATTTGACAGGACCATCCACAGCCTGGTGTCAGGCTCCAGGCCGTGCTGAAGGAGGCGACACCGTTCTGTAACCAGCTCCTTGTTATATCAGATTTGACAGGACCATCCACAGCCTGGTGTCAGGCTCCAGGCCGTGCTGAAGGAGGCGACACCGTTCTGTAACCAGCTCCTTGTTGTATCAGATTTGACAGGCCCATCCACAGCCTGGTGTCAGGCTCCAGGCCGTGCTGAAGGAGGCGACACCGTTCTGTAACCAGCTCCTTGTTATATCAGTTTTGACAGGACCATCCACAGCCTGGTGTCAGGCTCCAGGCCGTGCTGAAGGAGGTGACACCGTTCTGTAACCAGCTCCTTGTTATATCAGATTTGACAGGCCCATCCACAGCCTGGTGTCAGGCTCCAGGCCGTGCTGAAGGAGGCGATACCGTTCTGTAACCAGCTCCTTGTTATATCAGATTTGACAGGACCATCCACAGCCTGGTGTCAGGCTCCAGGCCGTGCTGAAGGAGGCGACACCGTTCTGTAACCAGCTCCTTGTTATATCAGATTTGACAGGACATTCCACAGCCTGGTGTCAGGCTCCAGGCCGTGCTGACGGAGGCGACACCGTTCTGTAACCAGCTCCTTGTTATATCAGATTTGACAGGACCATCCACAGCCTGGTGTCAGGCTCCAGGCCGTGCTGAAGGATCCGACATCGTTCTGTAAGCAGCTCCGTGTTATATCAGATTTGACAGGACCATCCACAGCCTGGTGTCAGGCTCCAGGCCGTGCTGAAGGAGGCGACACCGTTCTGTAACCAGCTCCGTGTTATATCAGATTTGACAGGACCATCCACAGCCTGGTGTCAGGCTCCAGGCCATGTTGAAGGAGGCAACACCGTTCTGTAACCAGCTCCGTGTTATATCAGATTTGACAGGACCATCCACAGCCTGGTGTCAGGCTCCAGGCCGTGCTGAAGGAGGTGACTCCGTTCTGTAACCAGCTCCTTGTTATATCAGATATGACAGGACCATCCACAGCCTGGTGTCAGGCTCCAGGCCGTGCTGAAGGAGGTGACTCCGTTCTGTAACCAGCTCCTTGTTATATCAGATTTGACAGGACCATCCACAGCCTGGTGTCAGGCTCCAGGCCGTGCTGAAGGAGGTGACACCGTTCTGTTACCAGCACCTTGTTATATCAGATTTGACAGGACCATCCACAGCCTGGTGTCAGGCTCCAGGCCGTGCTGAAGGAGGCGACACCGTTCTGTAACCAGCTCCTTGTTATATCAGATTTGACAGGACCATCCACAGCCTGGTGTCAGGCTCCAGACCGTGCTGAAGGAGGTGACACCGTTCTGTAACCAGCTCCTTGTTATATCAGATGTGACAGGCCCATCCACAGCCTGGAGTCAGGCTCCAGGCCGTGCTGAAGGAGGTGACACCGTTCTGTAACCAGCTCCTTGTTATATCAGATTTGACAGGACCATCCACAGCCTGGTGTCATGCTCCAGGCCGTGCTGAAGGAGGTGTCACCGTTCTGTAACCAGCTCCTTGTTATATCAGATTTGACAGGCCCATCCACAGCCTGGTGTCAGGCTCCAGACCGTGCTGAAGGAGGTGACACCGTTCTGTAACCAGCTCCTTGTTATATCAGATGTGACAGGCCCATCCACAGCCTGGACTCAGGCTCCAGGCCGTGCTGAAGGAGGTGACACCGTTCTGTAACCAGCTCCTTGTTATATCAGATTTGACAGGACCATCCACAGCCTGGTGTCAGGCTCCAGGCCGTGCTGAAGGAGGTGTCACCGTTCTGTAACCAGCTCCTTGTTATATCAGATTTGACAGGCCCATCCACAGCCTGGTGTCAGGCTCCAGGCCGTGCTGAAGGAGGCGACAACGTTCTGTAACCAGCTCCTTGTTATATCAGATTTGACAGGACCATCCACAGCCTGGTGTCAGGCTCCAGGCCGTGCTGAAGGAGGCGACACCGTTCTGTAACCAGCACCTTGTTAGATCAGATTTGACAGGACCACCCACAGCCTGGTGTCAGGCTCCAGGCCGTGCTGAAGGAGCCGACACCGTTCTGTAACCAGCTCCTTGTTATATCAGATTTGACAGGACCATCCACAGCCTGGTGTCAGGCTCCACGCCGTGCTGAAGGAGTCGACACCGTTCTGTAACCAGCTCCTTGTTATATCAGATTTGACAGGACCATCCACAGCCTGGTGTCAGGCTCCAGGCCGTGCTGAAGGAGGCGACACCGTTCTGTAACCAGCTCCGTGTTATATCAGATTTGACAGGACCATCCACAGCCTGTTGTCAGGCTCCAGGCCGTGCTGAAGGAGGCGACACCGTTCTGTAACCAGCTCCTTGTTATATCAGATTTGACAGGACCATCCACAGCCTGGTGTCAGGCTCCAGGCCGTGCTGAAGGAGGCGACACCGTTCTGTAACCAGCACCTTGTTATATCAGATTTGACAGGACCATCCACAGCCTGGTGTCAGGCTCCAGGCCGTGCTGAAGGAGGCGACACCGTTCTGTAACCAGCTCCTTGTTATATCTGATTTGACAGGACCATCCACAGCCTGGTGTCAGGCTCCAGGCCGTGCTGAAGGAGGCGACACCGTTCTGTAACCAGCTCCTTGTTATATCAGATTTGACAGGACCATCCACAGCCTGGTGTCAGGCTCCAGGCCGTGCTGAAGGAGGTGACACCGTTCTGTAACCAGCTCCTTGTTATATCAGATTTGACAGGCCCATCCACAGCCTGGTGTCAGGCCCCAGGCCGTGCTGAAGGAGGCGATACCGTTCTGTAACCAGCTCCTTGTTATATCAGATTTGACAGGACCATCCACAGCCTGGTGTCAGGCTCCAGGCCGTGCTGAAGGAGGCGACACCGTTCTGTAACCAGCTCCTTGTTATATCAGATTTGACAGGACCATCCACAGCCTGGTGTCAGGCTCCAGGCCGTGCTGAAGGATGCGACATCGTTCTGTAAGCAGCTCCGTGTTATATCAGATTTGACAGGACCATCCACAGCCTGGTGTCAGGCTCCAGGCCGTGCTGAAGGAGGCGACACCGTTCTGTAACCAGCTCCTTGTTATGTCAGATTTGACAGGACCATCCACAGCCTGTTGTCAGGCTCCAGGCCGTGCTGAAGGAGGTGACACCGTTCTGTAACCAGCTCCTTGTTATATCAGATTTGACAGGCCCATCCACAGCCTGGTGTCAGGCTCCAGGCCGTGCTGAAGGAGGCGATACCGTTCTGTAACCAGCTCATTGTTATATCATATTTGACAGGACCATCCACAGCCTGGTGTCAGGCTCCAGGCCGTGCTGAAGGAGGCGACACCGCTCTGTAACCAGCTCCTTGTTATATCAGATTTGACAGGACCATCCACAGCCTGGTGTCAGGCTCCAGGCCGTGCTGACGGAGGCGACACCGTTCTGTAACCAGCTCCTTGTTATATCAGATTTGACAGGACCATCCACAGCCTGGTGTCAGGCTCCAGGCCGTGCTGAAGGATGTGACATCGTTCTGTAAGCAGCTCCGTGTTATATCAGATTTGACAGGACCATCCACAGCCTTGTGTCAGGCTCCAGGCCGTGCTGAAGGAGGCGACACCGTTCTGTAACCAGCTCCTTGTTATGTCAGATTTGACAGGACCATCCACAGCCTGGTGTCAGGCTCCAGGCCGTGCTGAAGGAGGTGACACCGTTCTGTAACCAGCTCCTTGTTATATCAGATTTGACAGGACCATCCAGAGCCTGGTGTCAGGCTCCAGGCCGTGCTGAAGGAGGCGACACCGTTCTGGAACCAGCACCTTGTAATATCAGATTTGACAGGACCATCCACAGCCTGGTGTCAGGCTCCAGGCCGTGCTGAAGGAGGCGACACCGTTCTGTAACCAGCACCTTGTTATATCAGATTTGACAGGACCATCCACAGCCTGGTGTCAGGCTCCAGGCCGTGCTGAAGGAGGCGACACCGTTCTGTAACCAGCTCCTTGTTATATCAGATTTGACAGGACCATCCACAGCCTGGTGTCAGGCTCCAGGCCGTGCTGAAGGAGGCGACACCGTTCTGTAACCAGCACCTTGTTGTATCAGATTTGAGAGGCCCATCCACAGCCTGGTGTCAGGCTCCAGGCCGTGCTGAAGGAGGCGACACCGTTCTGTAACCAGCTCCTTGTTATATCAGATTTGACAGGACCATCCACAACCTGGTGTCAGGCTCCAGGCCGTGCTGAAGGAGGTGACACCGTTCTGTAACCAGCTCCTTGTTATATCAGATTTGACAGGCCCATCCACAGCCTGGTGTCAGGCTCCAGGCCGTGCTGAAGGAGGCGATACCGTTCTGTAACCAGCTCCTTGTTATATCAGATTTGACAGGACCATCCACAGCCTGGTGTCAGGCTCCAGGCCGTGCTGAAGGAGGCGACACCGTTCTGTAACCAGCTCCTTGTTACATCAGATTTGACAGGACCATCCACAGCCTGGTGTCAGGCTCCAGGCCATGCTGAAGGATGCGACATCGTTCTGTAAGCAGCTCCGTGTTATATCAGATTTGACAGGACCATCCACAGCCTGGTGTCAGGCTCCAGGCCGTGCTGAAGGAGGCGACACCGTTCTGTAACCAGCTCCGTGTTATATCAGATTTGACAGGACCATCCACAGCCTGGTGTCAGGCTCCAGGCCGTGCTGAAGGAGGCGACACCGTTCTGTAACCAGCTCCGTGTTATATCAGATTTGACAGGACCATCCACAGCCTGGTGTCAGGCTCCAGGCCATGCTGAAGGAGGCAACACCGTTCTGTAAGCAGCTCCGTGTAATATCAGATTTGACAGGACCATCCACAGCCTGGTGTCAGGCTCCAGGCCGTGCTGAAGGAGGTGACTCCGTTCTGTAACAAGCTCCTTGTTATATCAGATATGACAGGACCATCCACAGCCTGGTGTCAGGCTCCAGGCCGTGCTGAAGGAGGTGACTCCGTTCTGTAACCAGCTCCTTGTTATATCAGATTTGACAGGACCATCCACAGCCTGGTGTCAGGCTCCAGGCCGTGCTGAAGGAGGCGACACCGTTCTGTAACCAGCTCCTTGTTATATCAGATTTGACAGGAACACCCACAGCCTGGTGTCAGGCTCCAGACCGTGCTGAAGGAGGTGACACCGTTCTGTAACCAGCTCCTTGTTATATCAGATTTGACAGGACCATCCACAGCCTGGTGTCAGGCTCCAGGCCGTGCTGAAGGAGGCGACACCGTTCTGTAACCAGCTCCGTGTTATATCAGATTTGACAGGACCATCCACAGCCTGTTGTCAGGCTCCAGGCCGTGCTGAAGGAGGCGACACCGTTCTGTAACCAGCTCCGTGTTATATCAGACTTGACAGGACCATCCACAGCCTGGTGTCAGGCTCCAGGCCGTGCTGACGGAGGCGACACCGTTCTGTAACCAGCTCCTTGTTATATCAGATTTGACAGGACCATCTACAGCCTGGTGTCAGGCTCCAGGCCGTGCTGAAGGAGGTGACACCGTTCTGTAACCAGCTCCTTGTTATATCAGATATGACAGGACCATCCACAGCCTTGTGTCAGGCTCCAGGCCGTGCTGAAGGAGGCGACACCGTTCTGTAACCAGCTCCTTGTTATATCAGATTTGACAGGACCATCCACAGCCTGGTGTCAGGATCCAGGCCGTGCTGAAGGAGGCGACACCGTTCTGTCACCAGGTCCATGTTGTATCAGATTTGACAGGACCATCCACAGCCTGGTGTCAGGCTCCAGGCCGTGCTGAAGGAGGTGACACCGTTCTGTAACCAGCTCCTTGTTATATCAGATTTGACAGGACCATCCACAGCCTGGTGTCAGGCTCCAGGCCGTGCTGAAGGAGGCGACACCGTTCTGTAACCAGCACCTTGTTATATCAGATTTGACAGGACCATCGACAGCCTGGAGTGAGGCTCCAGGCCGTGCTGAAGGAGGTGACTCCGTTCTGTAACCAGCTCCTTTTTGTATCAGATTTGACAGGACCATCCACAGCCTGGTGTCAGGCTCCAGGCCGTGCTGAAGGAGGCGACACCGTTCTGTAACCAGCTCCTTGTTATATCAGATTTGACATGACCATCCACAGCCTGGTGTCAGGCTCCAGGCCGTGCTGAAGGAGGCGACACCGTTCTGTCACCAGGTCCTTGTTGTATCAGATTTGACAGGACCATCCACAGCCTGGTGTCAGGCTCCAGGCCGTTCTGAAGGAGGTGACACCGTTCTGTAACCAGCTCCTTGTTATATCAGATTTGACAGGACCATCCACAGCCTAGTGTCAGGCTCCAGGCCGTGCTGATGGAGGCGACACCGTTCTGTAACCAGCTCCTTGTTATATCAGATTTGACAGGACCACCCCCAGCCTGGTGTCAGGCTCCAGGCCGTGCTGAAGGATGCGACACCGTTCTGTAACCTGTTCCTTGTTATATCAGATTTGACAGGACCATCCACAGCCTGGTGTCAGGCTCCAGGCCGTGCTGAAGGAGGCGACACCGTTCTGTAACCAGCACCTTGTTATATCAGATTTGACAGGACCATCCACAGCCTGGTGTCAGGCTCCAGGCCGTGCTGAAGGAGGTGACACCGTTCTGTAACCACCTCCTTGTTATATCAGATTTGACAGGACCATCCACAGCCTGGTGTCAGGCTCCAGGCCGTGCTGAAGGAGGTGACACCGTTCTGTAACCAGCTCCTTGTTATATCAGATTTGACAGGACCATCCACAGCCTGGTGTCAGGCTCCAGGCCGTGCTGAAGGAGGCGACACCGTTCTGTAAACAGCTCCTTGTTATATCAGATTTGACAGGACCATCCACAGCCTGGTGTCAGGCTCCAGACCGTGCTGAAGGAGGCGACACCGTTCTGTAACCAGCTCCTTGTTCTATCAGATTTGACAGGACCATCCACAGCCTGGTGTCAGGCTCCAGGCCGTGCTGAAGGATGCGACACCGTTCTGTTACCAGCTCCTTGTTATATCAGATTTGACAGGACCATCCACAGTCTGGTGACAGGCTCCAGGCCGTGCTGAAGGAGGTGACACCGTTCTGTAACCAGCTCCTTGTTATATCAGATTTGACAGGACCATCCACAGCCTGGTGTCAGGCTCCAGGCCGTGCTGATGGAGGCGACACCGTTCTGTAACCTGTTCCTTGTTATATCAGATTTGACTGGACCATCCACAGCCTGGTGTCAGGCTCCAGGCCGTGCTGAAGGAGGTGACACCGTTCTGTAACCAGCTCCTTGTTATATCAGATTTGACAGGACCATCTACAGCCTGGTGTCAGGCTCCAGGCCGTGCTGAAGGAGGCGACACCGTTCTGTAACCAGCTCCTTGTTATATCAGATTTGACAGGACCATCCACAGCCTGGTGTCAGGCTCCAGACCGTGCTGAAGGAGGCGACACCGTTCTGTAACCAGCTCCTTGTTCTATCAGATTTGACAGGACCATCCACAGCCTGGTGTCAGGCTCCAGGCCGTGCTGAAGGATGCGACACCGTTCTGTAACCAGCTCCTTGTTATATCAGATTTGACAGGACCATCCGCAGTCTGGTGTCAGGCTCCAGGCCGTGCTGAAGGAGGTGACACCGTTCTGTAACCAGCTCCTTGTTATATCAGATTTGACAGGACCATCCACAGCCTGGTGTCAGGCTCCAGGCCGTGCTGAAGGAGGCGACACCGTTCTGTAACCAGCTCCTTGTTTTATCAGATTTGACAGGACCATCCACAGCCTGGTGTCAGGCTCCAGGCCGTGCTGAAGGAGGCGACACCGTTCTGTAACCTGTTCCTTGTTATATCAGATTTGACAGGACCATCCACAGCCTGGTGTCAGACTCCAGGCCATGCTGAAGGAGGCGACACCGTTCTGTAACCAGCACCTTGTTATATCAGATTTGACAGGACCATCCACAGCCTGGTGTCAGGCTCCAGGCCGTGCTGAAGGAGGCGACACCGTTCTGTAACCAGCTCCTTGTTGTATCAGATTTGACAGGACCATCCCCAGCCTGGTGTCAGGCTCCAGGCCGTGCTGAAGGAGGCGACACCGTTCTGTAACCTGCTCCTTGTTATATCAGATTTGACAGGACCATCCACAGCCTGGTGTCAGGCTCCAGGCCGTGCTGAAGGAGGCGACACCGTTCTGTAACCAGCACCTTTTTATATCAGATTTGACAGGACCATCGACAGCCTGGTGTCAGGCTCCAGGCCGTGCTGAAGGAGGTGACACCGTTCTGTAACCAGCTCCTTGTTATATCAGATTTGACAGGACCATCCACAGCCTAGTGTCAGGCTCCAGGCCGTGCTGAAGGAGGCGACAACGTTCTGTAACCAGCACCTTGTTATATCAGATTTGACAGGACCATCCACAGCCTGGTGTCAGGCTCCAGGCCGTGCTGAAGGAGGTGACACCGTTCTGTAACCACCTCCTTGTTATATCAGATTTGACAGGACCATCCACAGCCTGGTGTCAGGCTCCAGGCCGTGCTGAAGGAGGTGACACCGTTCTGTAACCAGCTCCTTGTTATATCAGATTTGACAGGACCATCCACAGCCTGGTGTCAGGCTCCAGGCCGTGCTGAAGGAGGCGACACCGTTCTGTAAACAGCTCCTTGTTATATCAGATTTGACAGGACCATCCACAGCCTGGTGTCAGGCTCCAGACCGTGCTGAAGGAGGCGACACCGTTCTGTAACCAGCTCCTTGTTCTATCAGATTTGACAGGACCATCCACAGCCTGGTGTCAGGCTCCAGGCCGTGCTGAAGGATGCGACACCGTTCTGTTACCAGCTCCTTGTTATATCAGATTTGACAGGACCATCCACAGTCTGGTGTCAGGCTCCAGGCCGTGCTGAAGGAGGTGACACCGTTCTGTAACCAGCTCCTTGTTATATCAGATTTGACAGGACCATCCACAGCCTGGTGTCAGGCTCCAGGCCGTGCTGATGGAGGCGACACCGTTCTGTAACCTGTTCCTTGTTATATCAGATTTGACTGGACCATCCACAGCCTGGTGTCAGGCTCCAGGCCGTGCTGAAGGAGGTGACACCGTTCTGTAACCAGCTCCTTGTTATATCAGATTTGACAGGACCATCTACAGCCTGGTGTCAGGCTCCAGGCCGTGCTGAAGGAGGCGACACCGTTCTGTAACCAGCTCCTTGTTATATCAGATTTGACAGGACCATCCACAGCCTGGTGTCAGGCTCCAGACCGTGCTGAAGGAGGCGACACCGTTCTGTAACCAGCTCCTTGTTCTATCAGATTTGACAGGACCATCCACAGCCTGGTGTCAGGCTCCAGGCCGTGCTGAAGGATGCGACACCGTTCTGTAACCAGCTCCTTGTTATATCAGATTTGACAGGACCATCCGCAGTCTGGTGTCAGGCTCCAGGCCGTGCTGAAGGAGGTGACACCGTTCTGTAACCAGCTCCTTGTTATATCAGATTTGACAGGACCATCCACAGCCTGGTGTCAGGCTCCAGGCCGTGCTGAAGGAGGCGACACCGTTCTGTAACCTGTTCCTTGTTATATCAGATTTGACAGGACCATCCACAGCCTGGTGTCAGACTCCAGGCCATGCTGAAGGAGGCGACACCGTTCTGTAACCAGCACCTTGTTATATCAGATTTGACAGGACCATCCACAGCCTGGTGTCAGGCTCCAGGCCGTGCTGAAGGAGGCGACACCGTTCTGTAACCAGCTCCTTGTTGTATCAGATTTGACAGGACCATCCCCAACCTGGTGTCAGGCTCCAGGCCGTGCTGAAGGAGGCGACACCGTTCTGTAACCTGCTCCTTGTTATATCAGATTTGACAGGACCATCCACAGCCTGGTGTCAGGCTCCAGACCGTGCTGAAGGAGGCGACACCGTTCTGTAACCAGCACCTTGTTATATCAGATTTGACAGGACCATCCACAGCCTGGTGTCAGGCTCCAGGCCGTGCTGAAGGAGGTGACACCGTTCTGTAACCACCTCCTTGTTATATCAGATTTGACAGGACCATCCACAGCCTGGTGTCAGGCTCCAGGCCGTGCTGAAGGAGGCGACACCGTTCTGTAACCAGCTCCTTGTTATATCAGATTTGACAGGACCATCCACAGCCTGGTGTCAGGCTCCAGGCCGTGCTGAAGGAGGCGACACCGTTCTGTAACCTGTTCCTTGTTATATCAGATTTGACAGGACCATCCACAGCCTGGTGTCAGACTCCAGGCCGTGCTGAAGGAGGCGACACTGTTCTGTAACCAGCTCCTTGTTATATCAGATTTGACAGGACCATCCACAGCCTGGTGTCAGGATCCAGGCCGTGCTGAAGGAGGCGACACTGTTCTGTAATCAGCACCTTTTTATATCAGATTTGACAGGACCATCCACAGCCTGGTGTCAGGCTCCAGGCCGTGCTGAAGGAGGTGACACCGTTCTGTAACCAGCTCCTTGTTATATCAGATTTGACAGGACCATCCACAGCCTGGTGTCAGGCTCCAGGCCGTGCTGAAGGAGGTGACACCGTTCTGTAACTAGCTCCTTGTTATATCAGATTTGACAGGACCATCCACTGCCTGGTGTCAGGCTCCAGGCCGTGCTGAAGGAGGTGACACCGTTCTGTAACCAGCTCCTTGTTATATCAGATTTGACAGGACCATCCACAGCCTGGTGTCAGGCTCCAGGCCGTGCTGAAGGAGGCGACACCGTTCTGTAACCAGCTCCTTGTTGTATCAGATTTGACAGGAGCATCCACAGCCTTGTGTCAGGCTCCAGGCCGTGCTGAAGGTGGCGACACCGTTCTGTAACCAGCACCTTGTTATATCAGATTTGACAGGACCATCCACAGTCTGGTGTCAGGCTCCAGGCCGTGCTGAAGGAGGTGACACCGTTCTGTAACCAGCACCTTGTTATATCAGATTTGACAAGACCATCCATAGCCTGGTGTCAGGCTCCAGACAGTGCTGAAGGAGGCGACACCGTTCTGTAACCAGCTCCTTGTTATATCAGATATGACAGGACCATCCACAGCCTGGTGTCAGGCTCCAGGCCGTGCTGAAGGAGGCGACACCGTTCTGTAACCAGCTCCTTGTTATATCAGATATGACAGGACCATCCACAGCCTGGTGTCAGGCTCCAGGCAGTGCTGAAGGAGGTGACACCGTTCTGTAACCAGCTCCTTGTTATATCAGATTTGACAGGACCATCCACAGCCTGGTGTCAGGCTCCAGGCCGTGCTGAAGGAGGCGACACCGTTCTGTAACCAGCTCCTTGTTATATCAGATTTGACAGGACCATCCACAGCCTGGTGTCAGGCTCCAGGCCGTGCTGAAGGAGGCGACACCATTCTGTAACCAGCTCCTTGTTGTATCAGATTTGACAGGAGCATCCACAGCCTTGTGTCAGGCTCCAGGCCGTGCTGAAGGTGGCGACACCGTTCTGTAACCAGCACCTTGTTGTATCAGATTTGACAGGACCATCCACAGTCTGGTGTCAGGCTCCAGGCCGTGCTGAAGGAGGTGAAACCGTTCTGTAACCAGCACCTTGTTATATCAGATTTGACAAGACCATCCATAGCCTGGTGTCAGGCTCCAGGCCGTGCTGAAGGAGGCGACACCGTTCTGTAACCAGCTCCTTGTTATATCAGATTTGACAGGACCATCCACAGCCCGGTGTCAGGCTCCAGGCCGTGCTGAAGGAGGTGACACCGTTCCGTAACCAGCTCCTTGTTATATCAGATTTGACAGGCCATCCACAGCCTGGTGTCAGGCTCCAGGCCGCGCTGAAGGAGGCGACACCGTTCAGTAACCAGCACCTTGTTATATCAGATTTGACAGGACAATCCACAGCCTGGTGTCAGGCGGCAGGCCGTGCTGAAGGAGGCGACACCGTTCTGTAACCAGCTCCTTGTTGTATCAGATTTGACAGGACCATCCACAGCCCGGTGTCAGGCTCCAGGCCGTGCTGAAGGAGGTGACACCGTTCTGTAACCAGCTCCTTGTTATATCAGGTTTGACAGGACCATCCACAGCCTGGTGTCAGGCTCCAGGCCGCGCTGAAGGAGGCGACACCGTTCAGTAACCAGCTCCTTGTTATATCAGATTAGACAGGACAATCCACAGCCTGGTGTCAGGCGGCAGGCCGTGCTGAAGGAGGCGACACCGTTCTGTAACCAGCTCCTTGTTGTATCAGATTTGACAGGACCATCCACAACCAGGTGTCAGGCTCCAGGCCGTGCTGAAGGAGGCGACACCGTTCTGTAACCAGCTCCTTGTTATATCAGATATGGCAGGACCATACACAGCCTGGTGTCAGGCTCCAGGCCGTGCTGAAGGAGGCGACACCGTTCTGTAACCAGCTCCTTGTTATATCAGATTTGACAGGACCACCCACAGCCTGGTGTCAGGCTCCAGGCCGTGCTGAAGGAGGCGACACCGTTCCGTAACTAGCTCCTTGATATATCAGATTTGACAGGACCATCCACAGCCAGGTGTCAGGCTCCAGGCCGTGCTGAAGGAGGTGACACCGTTCCGTAACTAGCTCCTTGTTATATCAGATTTGACAGGACCATCCACAGCCTGGTGTCAGGCTCCAGGCCGTGCTGAAGGAGGTGACACCGTTCTGTAACCAGCTCCTTGTTATATCAGATTTGACAGGACCATCCACAGCCTGGTGTCAGGCTCCAGGCCGTGCTGAAGGAGGCGACACCGTTCTGTAACCAGCTCCTTTTTATGTCAGATTTGACAGGACCATCCACAGCCTGGTGTCAGTCTCCAGGCCGTGATGAAGGAGGTGACACCGTTCTGTAACCAGCTCCTTGTTATATCAGATTTGACAGGCCCATCCACAGCCTGGTGTCAGGCTCCAGGCCGTGCTGAAGGAGGCCATACCGTTCTGTAACCAGCTCCTTGTTATATCAGATTTGACAGGACCATCCACAGCCTGGTGTCAGGCTCCAGGCCGTGCTGAAGGAGGCGACACCGCTCTGTAACCAGCTCCTTGTTATATCAGATTTGACAGGACCATCCACAGCCTGGTGTCAGGCTCCAGGCCGTGCTGACGGAGGCGACACCGTTCTGTAACCAGCTCCTTGTTATATCAGATTTGACAGGACCATCCACAGCCTGGTGTCAGGCTCCAGGCCGTGCTGAAGGATGCGACATCGTTCTGTAAGCAGCTCCGTGTTATATCAGATTTGACAGGACCATCCACAGCCTTGTGTCAGGCTCCAGGCCGTGCTGAAGGAGGCGACACCGTTCTGTAACCAGCTCCTTGTTATGTCAGATTTGACAGGACCATCCACAGCCTGGTGTCAGGCTCCAGGCCGTGCTGAAGGAGGTGACACCGTTCTGTAACCAGCTCCTTGTTATATCAGATTTGACAGGACCATCCAGAGCCTGGTGTCAGGCTCCAGGCCGTGCTGAAGGAGGCGACACCGTTCTGTAACCAGCACCTTGTTATATCAGATTTGACAGGACCATCCACAGCCTGGTGTCAGGCTCCAGGCCGTGCTGAAGGAGGTGACACCGTTCTGTAACCAGCTCCTTGTTATATCAGATTTGACAGGCCCATCCACAGCCTGGTGTCAGGCTCCAGGCCGTGCTGAAGGAGGCGACACCGTTCTGTAACCAGCTCCTTGTTATATCAGATTTGACAGGAACACCCACAGCCTGGTGTCAGGCTCCAGACCGTGCTGAAGGAGGTGACACCGTTCTGTAACCAGCTCCTTGTTATATCAGATTTGACAGGACCATCCACAGCCTGGTGTCAGGCTCCAGGCCGTGCTGAAGGAGGCGACACCGTTCTGTAACCAGCTCCGTGTTATATCAGATTTGACAGGACCATCCACAGCCTGTTGTCAGGCTCCAGGCCGTGCTGAAGGAGGCGACACCGTTCTGTAACCAGCTCCGTGTTATATCAGATTTGACAGGACCATCCACAGACTGGTGTCAGGCTCCAGGCCGTGCTGAAGGAGGCGACACCGTTCTGTAACCAGCTCCTTGTTATATCAGATTTGACAGGACCATCCACAGCCTGGTGTCAGGCTCCAGGCCGTGCTGAAGGAGGTGACACCGTTCTGTAACCAGCTCCTTGTTATATCAGATTTGACAGGACCATCCACAGCCTGGTGTCAGGCTCCAGGCCGTGCTGAAGGATGCGACATCGTTCTGTAAGCAGCTCCGTGTTATATCAGATTTGACAGGACCATCCACAGCCTTGTGTCAGGCTCCAGGCCGTGCTGAAGGAGGCGACACCGTTCTGTAACCAGCTCCTTGTTATGTCAGATTTGACAGGACCATCCACAGCCTGGTGTCAGGCTCCAGGCCGTGCTGAAGGAGGTGACACCGTTCTGTAACCAGCTCCTTGTTATATCAGATTTGACAGGACCATCCAGAGCCTGGTGTCAGGCTCCAGGCCGTGCTGAAGGAGGCGACACCGTTCTGTAACCAGCACCTTGTTATATCAGATTTGACAGGACGATCCACAGCCTGGTGTCAGGCTCCAGGCCGTGCTGAAGGAGGCGACACCGTTCTGTAACCAGCACCTTGTTATATCAGATTTGACAGGACCATCCACAGCCTGGTGTCAGGCTCCAGGCCTTGCTGAAGGAAGCGAAACCGTTCTGTAACCAGCTCCTTGTTATATCAGATTTGACAGGACCATCCACAGCCTGGTGTCAGGCTCCAGGCCGTGATGAAGGAGGCGACACCGTTCTGTAACCAGCACCTTGTTGTATCAGATTTGAGAGGCCCATCCACAGCCTGGTGTCAGGCTCCAGGCCGTGCTGAAGGAGGCGACACCGTTCTGTAACCAGCTCCTTGTTATATCAGATTTGACAGGACCATCCACAGCCTGGTGTCAGGCTCCAGGCCGTGCTGAAGGAGGTGACACCGTTCTGTAACCAGCTCCTTGTTATATCAGATTTGACAGGCCCATCCACAGCCTGGTGTCAGGCTCCAGGCCGTGCTGAAGGAGGCGACACCGTTCTGTAACCAGCTCCTTGTTATATCAGATTTGACAGGAACACCCACAGCCTGGTGTCAGGCTCCAGACCGTGCTGAAGGAGGTGACACCGTTCTGTAACCAGCTCCTTGTTATATCAGATTTGACAGGACCATCCACAGCCTGGTGTCAGGCTCCAGGCCGTGCTGAAGGAGGCGACACCGTTCTGTAACCAGCTCCGTGTTATATCAGATTTGACAGGACCATCCACAGCCTGTTGTCAGGCTCCAGGCCGTGCTGAAGGAGGCGACACCGTTCTGTAACCAGCTCCGTGTTATATCAGATTTGACAGGACCATCCACAGACTGGTGTCAGGCTCCAGGCCGTGCTGAAGGAGGCGACACCGTTCTGTAACCAGCTCCTTGTTATATCAGATTTGACAGGACCATCCACAGCCTGGTGTCAGGCTCCAGGCCGTGCTGAAGGAGGTGACACCGTTCTGTAACCAGCTCCTTGTTATATCAGATATGACAGGACCATCCACAGCCTTGTGTCAGGCTCCAGGCCGTGCTGAAGGAGGCGACACCGTTCTGTAACCAGCTCCTTGTTATATCAGATTTGACAGGACCATCCACAGCCTGGTGTCAGGCTCCAGGCCGTGCTGAAGGAGGCGACACCGTTCTGTCACCAGGTCCATGTTGTATCAGATTTGACAGCACCATCCACAGCCTGGTGTCAGGCTCCAGGCCGTGCTGAAGGAGGTGACACCGTTCTGTAACCAGCTCCTTGTTATATCAGATTTGACAGGACCATCCACAGCCTGGTGTCAGGCTCCAGGCCGTGCTGAAGGAGGCGACACCGTTCTGTAACCAGCACCTTGTTATATCAGATTTGACAGGACCATCGACAGCCTGGAGTCAGGCTCCAGGCCGTGCTGAAGGAGGTGACTCCGTTCTGTAACCAGCTCCTTGTTGTATCAGATTTGACAGGACCATCCACAGCCTGGTGTCAGGCTCCAGGCCGTGCTGAAGGAGGCGACACCGTTCTGTAACCAGCTCCTTGTTATATCAGATTTGACAGGACCATCCACAGCCTGGTGTCAGGCTCCAGGCCGTGCTGAAGGAGGCGACACCGTTCTGTCACCAGGTCCTTGTTGTATCAGATTTGACAGGACCATCCACAGCCTGGTGTCAGGCTCCAGGCCGTGCTGAAGGAGGTGACACCGTTCTGTAACCAGCTCCTTGTTATATCAGATTTGACAGGACCATCCACAGCCTAGTGTCAGGCTCCAGGCCGTGCTGATGGAGGCGACACCGTTCTGTAACCAGCTCCTTGTTATATCAGATTTGACAGGACCATTCCCAGCCTGGTGTCAGGCTCCAGGCCGTGCTGAAGGAGGCGACACCGTTCTGTAACCTGCTCCTTGTTATATCAGATTTGACAGGACCATCCACAGCCTGGTGTCAGGCTCCAGGCCGTGCTGAAGGAGGTGACACCGTTCTGTAACCACCTCCTTGTTATATCAGATTTGACAGGACCATCCACAGCCTGGTGTCAGGCTCCAGGCCGTGCTGAAGGAGGTGACACCGTTCTGTTACCAGCACCTTGTTATATCAGATTTGACAGGACCATCCACAGCCTGGTGTCAGGCTCCAGGCCGTGCTGAAGGAGGCGACACCGTTCTGTAACCAGCTCCTTGTTATATCAGATTTGACAGGACCATCCACAGCCTGGTGTCAGGCTCCAGACCGTGCTGAAGGAGGTGACACCGTTCTGTAACCAGCTCCTTGTTATATCAGATGTGACAGGCCCATCCACAGCCTGGAGTCAGGCTCCAGGCCGTGCTGAAGGAGGTGACACCGTTCTGTAACCAGCTCCTTGTTATATCAGATTTGACAGGACCATCCACAGCCTGGTGTCATGCTCCAGGCCGTGCTGAAGGAGGTGTCACCGTTCTGTAACCAGCTCCTTGTTATATCAGATTTGACAGGCCCATCCACAGCCTGGTGTCAGGCTCCAGACCGTGCTGAAGGAGGTGACACCGTTCTGTAACCAGCACCTTGTTATATCAGATGTGACAGGCCCATCCACAGCCTGGACTCAGGCTCCAGGCCGTGCTGAAGGAGGTGACACCGTTCTGTAACCAGCTCCTTGTTATATCAGATTTGACAGGACCATCCACAGCCTGGTGTCAGGCTCCAGGCCGTGCTGAAGGAGGTGTCACCGTTCTGTAACCAGCTCCTTGTTATATCAGATTTGACAGGCCCATCCACAGCCTGGTGTCAGGCTCCAGGCCGTGCTGAAGGAGGCGACACCGTTCTGTAACCAGCTCCTTGTTATATCAGATTTGACAGGACCATCCACAGCCTGGTGTCAGGCTCCAGGCCGTGCTGAAGGAGGCGACACCGTTCTGTAACCAGCACCTTGTTAGATCAGATTTGACAGGACCACCCACAGCCTGGTGTCAGGCTCCAGGCCGTGCTGAAGGAGGCGACACCGTTCTGTAACCAGCTCCTTGTTATATCAGATTTGACAGGACCATCCACAGCCTGGTGTCAGGCTCCACGCCGTGCTGAAGGAGTCGACACCGTTCTGTAACCAGCTCCTTGTTATATCAGATTTGACAGGACCATCCACAGCCTGGTGTCAGGCTCCAGGCCGTGCTGAAGGAGGCGACACCGTTCTGTAACCAGCTCCGTGTTATATCAGATTTGACAGGACCATCCACAGCCTGTTGTCAGGCTCCAGGCCGTGCTGAAGGAGGCGACACCGTTCTGTAACCAGCTCCTTGTTATATCAGATTTGACAGGACCATCCACAGCCTGGTGTCAGGCTCCAGGCCGTGCTGAAGGAGGCGACACCGTTCTGTAACCAGCACCTTGTTATATCAGATTTGACAGGACCATCCACAGCCTGGTGTCAGGCTCCAGGCCGTGCTGAAGGAGGCGACACCGTTCTGTAACCAGCTCCTTGTTATATCTGATTTGACAGGACCATCCACAGCCTGGTGTCAGGCTCCAGGCCGTGCTGAAGGAGGCGACACCGTTCTGTAACCAGCTCCTTGTTATATCAGATTTGACAGGACCATCCACAGCCTGGTGTCAGGCTCCAGGCCGTGCTGAAGGAGGTGACACCGTTCTGTAACCAGCTCCTTGTTATATCAGATTTGACAGGCCCATCCACAGCCTGGTGTCAGGCTCCAGGCCGTGCTGAAGGAGGCGATACCGTTCTGTAACCAGCTCCTTGTTATATCAGATTTGACAGGACCATCCACAGCCTGGTGTCAGGCTCCAGGCCGTGCTGAAGGAGGCGACACCGTTCTGTAACCAGCTCCTTGTTATATCAGATTTGACAGGACCATCCACAGCCTGGTGTCAGGCTCCAGGCCGTGCTGAAGGATGCGACATCGTTCTGTAAGCAGCTCCGTGTTATATCAGATTTGACAGGACCATCCACAGCCTGGTGTCAGGCTCCAGGCCGTGCTGAAGGAGGCGACACCGTTCTGTAACCAGCTCCTTGTTATGTCAGATTTGACAGGACCATCCACAGCCTTGTGTCAGGCTCCAGGCCGTGCTGAAGGAGGCGACACCGTTCTGTAACCAGCTCCTTGTTATATCAGATTTGACAGGACCATCCACAGCCTGGTGTCAGGCTCCAGGCCGTGCTGAAGGAGGCGACACCGTTCTGTCACCAGGTCCATGTTGTATCAGATTTGACAGCACCATCCACAGCCTGGTGTCAGGCTCCAGGCCGTGCTGAAGGAGGTGACACCGTTCTGTAACCAGCTCCTTGTTATATCAGATTTGACAGGACCATCCACAGCCTGGTGTCAGGCTCCAGGCCGTGCTGAAGGAGGCGACACCGTTCTGTAACCAGCACCTTGTTATATCAGATTTGACAGGACCATCGACAGCCTGGAGTCAGGCTCCAGGCCGTGCTGAAGGAGGTGACTCCGTTCTGTAACCAGCTCCTTGTTGTATCAGATTTGACAGGACCATCCACAGCCTGGTGTCAGGCTCCAGGCCGTGCTGAAGGAGGCGACACCGTTCTGTAACCAGCTCCTTGTTATATCAGATTTGACAGGACCATCCACAGCCTGGTGTCAGGCTCCAGGCCGTGCTGAAGGAGGCGACACCGTTCTGTCACCAGGTCCTTGTTGTATCAGATTTGACAGGACCATCCACAGCCTGGTGTCAGGCTCCAGGCCGTGCTGAAGGAGGTGACACCGTTCTGTAACCAGCTCCTTGTTATATCAGATTTGACAGGACCATCCACAGCCTGGTGTCAGGCTCCAGGCCGTGCTGAAGGAGGCGACACCGTTCTGTAACCAGCTCCTTGTTATGTCAGATTTGACAGGACCATCCACAGCCTTGTGTCAGGCTCCAGGCCGTGCTGAAGGAGGCGACACCGTTCTGTAACCAGCTCCTTGTTATATCAGATTTGACAGGACCATCCACAGCCTGGTGTCAGGCTCCAGGCCGTGCTGAAGGAGGCGACACCGTTCTGTCACCAGGTCCATGTTGTATCAGATTTGACAGCACCATCCACAGCCTGGTGTCAGGCTCCAGGCCGTGCTGAAGGAGGTGACACCGTTCTGTAACCAGCACCTTGTTATATCAGATTTGACAGGACCATCGACAGCCTGGAGTCAGGCTCCAGGCCGTGCTGAAGGAGGTGACTCCGTTCTGTAACCAGCTCCTTGTTGTATCAGATTTGACAGGACCATCCACAGCCTGGTGTCAGGCTCCAGGCCGTGCTGAAGGAGGCGACACCGTTCTGTAACCAGCTCCTTGTTATATCAGATTTGACAGGACCATCCACAGCCTGGTGTCAGGCTCCAGGCCGTGCTGAAGGAGGCGACACCGTTCTGTCACCAGGTCCTTGTTGTATCAGATTTGACAGGACCATCCACAGCCTGGTGTCAGGCTCCAGGCCGTGCTGAAGGAGGTGACACCGTTCTGTAACCAGCTCCTTGTTATATCAGATTTGACAGGACCATCCACAGCCTAGTGTCAGGCTCCAGGCCGTGCTGATGGAGGCGACACCGTTCTGTAACCAGCTCCTTGTTATATCAGATTTGACAGGACCATCCCCAGCCTGGTGTCAGGCTCCAGGCCGTGCTGAAGGAGGCGACACCGTTCTGTAACCTGCTCCTTGTTATATCAGATTTGACAGGACCATCCACAGCCTGGTGTCAGGCTCCAGGCCGTGCTGAAGGAGGTGACACCGTTCTGTAACCACCTCCTTGTTATATCAGATTTGACAGGACCATCCACAGCCTGGTGTCAGGCTCCAGGCCGTGCTGAAGGAGGTGACACCGTTCTGTTACCAGCACCTTGTTATATCAGATTTGACAGGACCATCCACAGCCTGGTGTCAGGCTCCAGGCCGTGCTGAAGGAGGCGACACCGTTCTGTAACCAGCTCCTTGTTATATCAGATTTGACAGGACCATCCACAGCCTGGTGTCAGGCTCCAGACCGTGCTGAAGGAGGTGACACCGTTCTGTAACCAGCTCCTTGTTATATCAGATGTGACAGGCCCATCCACAGCCTGGAGTCAGGCTCCAGGCCGTGCTGAAGGAGGTGACACCGTTCTGTAACCAGCTCCTTGTTATATCAGATTTGACAGGACCATCCACAGCCTGGTGTCATGCTCCAGGCCGTGCTGAAGGAGGTGTCACCGTTCTGTAACCAGCTCCTTGTTATATCAGATTTGACAGGCCCATCCACAGCCTGGTGTCAGGCTCCAGACCGTGCTGAAGGAGGTGACACCGTTCTGTAACCAGCTCCTTGTTATATCAGATGTGACAGGCCCATCCACAGCCTGGACTCAGGCTCCAGGCCGTGCTGAAGGAGGTGACACCGTTCTGTAACCAGCTCCTTGTTATACCAGATTTGACAGGACCATCCACAGCCTGGTGTCAGGCTCCAGGCCGTGCTGAAGGAGGTGTCACCGTTCTGTAACCAGCTCCTTGTTATATCAGATTTGACAGGCCCATCCACAGCCTGGTGTCAGGCTCCAGGCCGTGCTGAAGGAGGCGACACCGTTCTGTAACCAGCTCCTTGTTATATCAGATTTGACAGGACCATCCACAGCCTGGTGTCAGGCTCCAGGCCGTGCTGAAGGAGGCGACACCGTTCTGTAACCAGCACCTTGTTAGATCAGATTTGACAGGACCACCCACAGCCTGGTGTCAGGCTCCAGGCCGTGCTGAAGGAGGCGACACCGTTCTGTAACCAGCTCCTAGTTATATCAGATTTGACAGGACCATCCACAGCCTGGTGTCAGGCTCCACGCCGTGCTGAAGGAGTCGACACCGTTCTGTAACCAGCTCCTTGTTATATCAGATTTGACAGGACCATCCACAGCCTGGTGTCAGGCTCCAGGCCGTGCTGAAGGAGGCGACACCGTTCTGTAACCAGCTCCGTGTTATATCAGATTTGACAGGACCATCCACAGCCTGTTGTCAGGCTCCAGGCCGTGCTGAAGGAGGCGACACCGTTCTGTAACCAGCTCCTTGTTATATCAGATTTGACAGGACCATCCACAGCCTGGTGTCAGGCTCCAGGCCGTGCTGAAGGAGGCGACACCGTTCTGTAACCAGCACCTTGTTATATCAGATTTGACAGGACCATCCACAGCCTGGTGTCAGGCTCCAGGCCGTGCTGAAGGAGGCGACACCGTTCTGTAACCAGCTCCTTGTTATATCTGATTTGACAGGACCATCCACAGCCTGGTGTCAGGCTCCAGGCCGTGCTGAAGGAGGCGACACCGTTCTGTAACCAGCTCCTTGTTATATCAGATTTGACAGGACCATCCACAGCCTGGTGTCAGGCTCCAGGCCGTGCTGAAGGAGGTGACACCGTTCTGTAACCAGCTCCTTGTTATATCAGATTTGACAGGCCCATCCACAGCCTGGTGTCAGGCTCCAGGCCGTGCTGAAGGAGGCGATACCGTTCTGTAACCAGCTCCTTGTTATATCAGATTTGACAGGACCATCCACAGCCTGGTGTCAGGCTCCAGGCCGTGCTGAAGGAGGCGACACCGTTCTGTAACCAGCTCCTTGTTATATCAGATTTGACAGGACCATCCACAGCCTGGTGTCAGGCTCCAGGCCGTGCTGAAGGATGCGACATCGTTCTGTAAGCAGCTCCGTGTTATATCAGATTTGACAGGACCATCCACAGCCTGGTGTCAGGCTCCAGGCCGTGCTGAAGGAGGCGACACCGTTCTGTAACCAGCTCCTTGTTATGTCAGATTTGACAGGACCATCCACAGCCTGGTGTCAGGCTCCAGGCCGTGCTGAAGGAGGTGACACCGTTCTGTAACCAGCTCCTTGTTATATCAGATTTGACAGGCCCATCCACAGCCTGGTGTCAGGCTCCAGGCCGTGCTGAAGGAGGCGATACCGTTCTGTAACCAGCTCATTGTTATATCATATTTGACAGGACCATCCACAGCCTGGTGTCAGGCTCCAGGCCGTGCTGAAGGAGGCGACACCGCTCTGTAACCAGCTCCTTGTTATATCAGATTTGACAGGACCATCCACAGCCTGGTGTCAGGCTCCAGGCCGTGCTGACGGAGGCGACACCGTTCTGTAACCAGCTCCTTGTTATATCAGATTTGACAGGACCATCCACAGCCTGGTGTCAGGCTCCAGGCCGTGCTGAAGGATGTGACATCGTTCTGTAAGCAGCTCCGTGTTATATCAGATTTGACAGGACCATCCACAGCCTTGTGTCAGGCTCCAGGCCGTGCTGAAGGAGGCGACACCGTTCTGTAACCAGCTCCTTGTTATGTCAGATTTGACAGGACCATCCACAGCCTGGTGTCAGGCTCCAGGCCGTGCTGAAGGAGGTGACACCGTTCTGTAACCAGCTCCTTGTTATATCAGATTTGACAGGACCATCCAGAGCCTGGTGTCAGGCTCCAGGCCGTGCTGAAGGAGGCGACACCGTTCTGGAACCAGCACCTTGTAATATCAGATTTGACAGGACCATCCACAGCCTGGTGTCAGGCTCCAGGCCGTGCTGAAGGAGGCGACACCGTTCTGTAACCAGCACCTTGTTATATCAGATTTGACAGGACCATCCACAGCCTGGTGTCAGGCTCCAGGCCGTGCTGAAGGAGGCGACACCGTTCTGTAACCAGCTCCTTGTTATATCAGATTTGACAGGACCATCCACAGCCTGGTGTCAGGCTCCAGGCCGTGCTGAAGGAGGCGACACCGTTCTGTAACCAGCACCTTGTTGTATCAGATTTGAGAGGCCCATCCACAGCCTGGTGTCAGGCTCCAGGCCGTGCTGAAGGAGGCGACACCGTTCTGTAACCAGCTCCTTGTTATATCAGATTTGACAGGACCATCCACAGCCTGGTGTCAGGCTCCAGGCCGTGCTGAAGGAGGTGACACCGTTCTGTAACCAGCTCCTTGTTATATCAGATTTGACAGGCCCATCCACAGCCTGGTGTCAGGCTCCAGGCCGTGCTGAAGGAGGCGATACCGTTCTGTAACCAGCTCCTTGTTATATCAGATTTGACAGGACCATCCACAGCCTGGTGTCAGGCTCCAGGCCGTGCTGAAGGAGGCGACACCGTTCTGTAACCAGCTCCTTGTTACATCAGATTTGACAGGACCATCCACAGCCTGGTGTCAGGCTCCAGGCCATGCTGAAGGATGCGACATCGTTCTGTAAGCAGCTCCGTGTTATATCAGATTTGACAGGACCATCCACAGCCTGGTGTCAGGCTCCAGGCCGTGCTGAAGGAGGCGACACCGTTCTGTAACCAGCTCCGTGTTATATCAGATTTGACAGGACCATCCACAGCCTGGTGTCAGGCTCCAGGCCGTGCTGAAGGAGGCGACACCGTTCTGTAACCAGCTCCGTGTTATATCAGATTTGACAGGACCATCCACAGCCTGGTGTCAGGCTCCAGGCCATGCTGAAGGAGGCAACACCGTTCTGTAAGCAGCTCCGTGTTATATCAGATTTGACAGGACCATCCACAGCCTGGTGTCAGGCTCCAGGCCGTGCTGAAGGAGGTGACTCCGTTCTGTAACAAGCTCCTTGTTATATCAGATATGACAGGACCATCCACAGCCTGGTGTCAGGCTCCAGGCCGTGCTGAAGGAGGTGACTCCGTTCTGTAACCAGCTCCTTGTTATATCAGATTTGACAGGACCATCCACAGCCTGGTGTCAGGCTCCAGGCCGTGCTGAAGGAGGCGACACCGTTCTGTAACCAGCTCCTTGTTATATCAGATTTGACAGGAACACCCACAGCCTGGTGTCAGGCTCCAGACCGTGCTGAAGGAGGTGACACCGTTCTGTAACCAGATCCTTGTTATATCAGATTTGACAGGACCATCCACAGCCTGGTGTCAGGCTCCAGGCCGTGCTGAAGGAGGCGACACCGTTCTGTAACCAGCTCCGTGTTATATCAGATTTGACAGGACCATCCACAGCCTGTTGTCAGGCTCCAGGCCGTGCTGAAGGAGGCGACACCGTTCTGTAACCAGCTCCGTGTTATATCAGACTTGACAGGACCATCCACAGCCTGGTGTCAGGCTCCAGGCCGTGCTGACGGAGGCGACACCGTTCTGTAACCAGCTCCTTGTTATATCAGATTTGACAGGACCATCCACAGCCTGGTGTCAGGCTCCAGGCCGTGCTGAAGGAGGTGACACCGTTCTGTAACCAGCTCCTTGTTATATCAGATATGACAGGACCATCCACAGCCTTGTGTCAGGCTCCAGGCCGTGCTGAAGGAGGGGACACCGTTCTGTAACCAGCTCCTTGTTATATCAGATTTGACAGGACCATCCACAGCCTGGTGTCAGGATCCAGGCCGTGCTGAAGGAGGCGACACCGTTCTGTCACCAGGTCCATGTTGTATCAGATTTGACAGGACCATCCACAGCCTGGTGTCAGGCTCCAGGCCGTGCTGAAGGAGGTGACACCGTTCTGTAACCAGCTCCTTGTTATATCAGATTTGACAGGACCATCCACAGCCTGGTGTCAGGCTCCAGGCCGTGCTGAAGGAGGCGACACCGTTCTGTAACCAGCACCTTGTTATATCAGATTTGACAGGACCATCAACAGCCTGGAGTGAGGCTCCAGGCCGTGCTGAAGGAGGTGACTCCGTTCTGTAACCAGCTCCTTGTTGTATCAGATTTGACAGGACCATCCACAGCCTGGTGTCAGGCTCCAGGCCGTGCTGAAGGAGGCGACACCGTTCTGTAACCAGCTCCTTGTTATATCAGATTTGACAGGACCATCCACAGCCTGGTGTCAGGCTCCAGGCCGTGCTGAAGGAGGCGACACCGTTCTGTCACCAGGTCCTTGTTGTATCAGATTTGACAGGACCATCCACAGCCTGGTGTCAGGCTCCAGGCCGTGCTGAAGGAGGTGACACCGTTCTGTAACCAACTCCTTGTTATATCAGATTTGACAGGACCATCCACAGCCTAGTGTCAGGCTCCAGGCCGTGCTGATGGAGGCGACACCGTTCTGTAACCAGCTCCTTGTTATATCAGATTTGACAGGACCATCCCCAGCCTGGTGTCAGGCTCCAGGCCGTGCTGAAGGATGCGACACCGTTCTGTAACCTGCTCCTTGTTATATCAGATTTGACAGGACCATCCACAGCCTGGTGTCAGGCTCCAGGCCGTGCTGAAGGAGGCGACACCGTTCTGTAACCAGCACCTTGTTATATCAGATTTGACAGGACCATCCACAGCCTGGTGTCAGGCTCCAGGACGTGCTGAAGGAGGTGACACCGTTCTGTAACCACCTCCTTGTTATATCAGATTTGACAGGACCATCCACAGCCTGGTGTCAGGCTCCAGGCCGTGCTGAAGGAGGTGACACCGTTCTGTAACCAGCTCCTTGTTATATCAGATTTGACAGGACCATCCACAGCCTGGTGTCAGGCTCCAGGCCGTGCTGAAGGAGGCGACACCGTTCTGTAAACAGCTCCTTGTTATATCAGATTTGACAGGACCATCCACAGCCTGGTGTCAGGCTCCAGACCGTGCTGAAGGAGGCGACACCGTTCTGTAACCAGCTCCTTGTTCTATCAGATTTGACAGGACCATCCACAGCCTGGTGTCAGGCTCCAGGCCGTGCTGAAGGATGCGACACCGTTCTGTTACCAGCTCCTTGTTATATCAGATTTGACAGGACCATCCACAGTCTGGTGACAGGCTCCAGGCCGTGCTGAAGGAGGTGACACCGTTCTGTAACCAGCTCCTTGTTATATCAGATTTGACAGAACCATCCACAGCCTGGTGTCAGGCTCCAGGCCGTGCTGATGGAGGCGACACCGTTCTGTAACCTGTTCCTTGTTATATCAGATTTGACTGGACCATCCACAGCCTGGTGTCAGGCTCCAGGCCGTGCTGAAGGAGGTGACACCGTTCTGTAACCAGCTCCTTGTTATATCAGATTTGACAGGACCATCTACAGCCTGGTGTCAGGCTCCAGGCCGTGCTGAAGGAGGCGACACCGTTCTGTAACCAGCTCCTTGTTATATCAGATTTGACAGGACCATCCACAGCCTGGTGTCAGGCTCCAGACCGTGCTGAAGGAGGCGACACCGTTCTGTAACCAGCTCCTTGTTCTATCAGATTTGACAGGACCATCCACAGCCTGGTGTCAGGCTCCAGGCCGTGCTGAAGGATGCGACACCGTTCTGTAACCAGCTCCTTGTTATATCAGATTTGACAGGACCATCCGCAGTCTGGTGTCAGGCTCCAGGCCGTGCTGAAGGAGGTGACACCGTTCTGTAACCAGCTCCTTGTTATATCAGATTTGACAGGACCATCCACAGCCTGGTGTCAGGCTCCAGGCCGTGCTGAAGGAGGCGACACCGTTCTGTAACCAGCTCCTTGTTATATCAGATTTGACAGGACCATCCACAGCCTGGTGTCAGGCTCCAGGCCGTGCTGAAGGAGGCGACACCGTTCTGTAACCTGTTCCTTGTTATATCAGATTTGACAGGACCATCCACAGCCTGGTGTCAGACTCCAGGCCATGCTGAAGGAGGCGACACCGTTCTGTAACCAGCACCTTGTTATATCAGATTTGACAGGACCATCCACAGCCTGGTGTCAGGCTCCAGGCCGTGCTGAAGGAGGCGACACCGTTCTGTAACCAGCTCCTTGTTGTATCAGATTTGACAGGACCATCCCCAGCCTGGTGTCAGGCTCCAGGCCGTGCTGAAGGAGGCGACACCGTTCTGTAACCTGCTCCTTGTTATATCAGATTTGACAGGACCATCCACAGCCTGGTGTCAGGCTCCAGGCCGTGCTGAAGGAGGCGACACCGTTCTGTAACCAGCACCTTTTTATATCAGATTTGACAGGACCATCGACAGCCTGGAGTCAGGCTCCAGGCCGTGCTGAAGGAGGTGACTCCGTTCTGTAACCAGCTCCTTGTTGTATCAGATTTGACAGGACCATCCACAGCCTGGTGTCAGGCTCCAGGCCGTGCTGAAGGAGGCGACACCGTTTTGTAACCAGCTCCTTGTTATATCAGATTTGACAGGACCATCCACAGCCTGGTGTCAGGCTCCAGGCCGTGCTGAAGGAGGCGACACCGTTCTGTCACCAGGTCCTTGTTGTATCAGATTTGACAGGACCATCCACAGCCTGGTGTCAGGCTCCAGGCCGTGCTGAAGGAGGTGACACCGTTCTGTAACCAGCTCCTTGTTATATCAGATTTGACAGGACCATCCACAGCCTAGTGTCAGGCTCCAGGCCGTGCTGATGGAGGCGACACCGTTCTGTAACCAGCTCCTTGTTATATCAGATTTGACAGGACCATCCCCAGCCTGGTGTCAGGCTCCAGGCCGTGCTGAAGGATGCGACACCGTTCTGTAACCTGCTCCTTGTTATATCAGATTTGACAGGACCATCCACAGCCTGGTGTCAGGCTCCAGGCCGTGCTGAAGGAGGCGACACCGTTCTGTAACCAGCACCTTGTTATATCAGATTTGACAGGACCATCCACAGCCTGGTGTCAGGCTCCAGGCCGTGCTGAAGGAGGTGACACCGTTCTGTAACCACCTCCTTGTTATATCAGATTTGACAGGACCATCCACAGCCTGGTGTCAGGCTCCAGGCCGTGCTGAAGGAGGTGACACCGTTCTGTAACCAGCTCCTTGTTATATCAGATTTGACAGGACCATCCACAGCCTGGTGTCAGGCTCCAGGCCGTGCTGAAGGAGGCGACACCGTTCTGTAAACAGCTCCTTGTTATATCAGATTTGACAGGACCATCCACAGCCTGGTGTCAGGCTCCAGACCGTGCTGAAGGAGGCGACACCGTTCTGTAACCAGCTCCTTGTTCTATCAGATTTGACAGGACCATCCACAGCCTGGTGTCAGGCTCCAGGCCGTGCTGAAGGATGCGACACCGTTCTGTTACCAGCTCCTTGTTATATCAGATTTGACAGGACCATCCACAGTCTGGTGTCAGGCTCCAGGCCGTGCTGAAGGAGGTGACACCGTTCTGTAACCAGCTCCTTGTTATATCAGATTTGACAGGACCATCCACAGCCTGGTGTCAGGCTCCAGGCCGTGCTGATGGAGGCGACACCGTTCTGTAACCTGTTCCTTGTTATATCAGATTTGACTGGACCATCCACAGCCTGGTGTCAGGCTCCAGGCCGTGCTGAAGGAGGTGACACCGTTCTGTAACCAGCTCCTTGTTATATCAGATTTGACAGGACCATCTACAACCTGGTGTCAGGCTCCAGGCCGTGCTGAAGGAGGCGACACCGTTCTGTAACCAGCTCCTTGTTATATCAGATTTGACAGGACCATCCACAGCCTGGTGTCAGGCTCCAGACCGTGCTGAAGGAGGCGACACCGTTCTGTAACCAGCTCCTTGTTCTATCAGATTTGACAGGACCATCCACAGCCTGGTGTCAGGCTCCAGGCCGTGCTGAAGGATGCGACACCGTTCTGTAACCAGCTCCTTGTTATATCAGATTTGACAGGACCATCCGCAGTCTGGTGTCAGGCTCCAGGCCGTGCTGAAGGAGGTGACACCGTTCTGTAACCAGCTCCTTGTTATATCAGATTTGACAGGACCATCCACAGCCTGGTGTCAGGCTCCAGGCCGTGCTGAAGGAGGCGACACCGTTCTGTAACCTGTTCCTTGTTATATCAGATTTGACAGGACCATCCACAGCCTGGTGTCAGACTCCAGGCCATGCTGAAGGAGGCGACACCGTTCTGTAACCAGCACCTTGTTATATCAGATTTGACAGGACCATCCACAGCCTGGTGTCAGGCTCCAGGCCGTGCTGAAGGAGGCGACACCGTTCTGTAACCAGCTCCTTGTTGTATCAGATTTGACAGGACCATCCCCAGCCTGGTGTCAGGCTCCAGGCCGTGCTGAAGGAGGCGACACCGTTCTGTAACCTGCTCCTTGTTATATCAGATTTGACAGGACCATCCACAGCCTGGTGTCAGGCTCCAGACCGTGCTGAAGGAGGCGACACCGTTCTGTAACCAGCACCTTGTTATATCAGATTTGACAGGACCATCCACAGCCTGGTGTCAGGCTCCAGGCCGTGCTGAAGGAGGTGACACCGTTCTGTAACCACCTCCTTGTTATATCAGATTTGACAGGACCATCCACAGCCTGGTGTCAGGCTCCAGGCCGTGCTGAAGGAGGCGACACCGTTCTGTAACCAGCTCCTTGTTATATCAGATTTGACAGGACCATCCACAGCCTGGTGTCAGGCTCCAGGCCGTGCTGAAGGAGGCGACACCGTTCTGTAACCTGTTCCTTGTTATATCAGATTTGACAGGACCATCCACAGCCTGGTGTCAGACTCCAGGCCGTGCTGAAGGAGGCGACACTGTTCTGTAACCAGCTCCTTGTTATATCAGATTTGACAGGACCATCCACAGCCTGGTGTCAGGATCCAGGCCGTGCTGAAGGAGGCGACACTGTTCTGTAATCAGCACCTTTTTATATCAGATTTGACAGGACCATCCACAGCCTGGTGTCAGGCTCCAGGCCGTGCTGAAGGAGGTGACACCGTTCTGTAACCAGCTCCTTGTTATATCAGATTTGACAGGACCATCCACAGCCTGGTGTCAGGCTCCAGGCCGTGCTGAAGGAGGTGACACCGTTCTGTAACTAGCTCCTTGTTATATCAGATTTGACAGGACCATCCACTGCCTGGTGTCAGGCTCCAGGCCGTGCTGAAGGAGGTGACACCGTTCTGTAACCAGCTCCTTGTTATATCAGATTTGACAGGACCATCCACAGCCTGGTGTCAGGCTCCAGGCCGTGCTGAAGGAGGCGACACCGTTCTGTAACCAGCTCCTTGTTGTATCAGATTTGACAGGAGCATCCACAGCCTTGTGTCAGGCTCCAGGCCGTGCTGAAGGTGGCAACACCGTTCTGTAACCAGCACCTTGTTATATCAGATTTGACAGGACCATCCACAGTCTGGTGTCAGGCTCCAGGCCGTGCTGAAGGAGGTGACACCGTTCTGTAACCAGCACCTTGTTATATCAGATTTAACAACACCATCCATAGCCTGGTGTCAGGCTCCAGACCGTGCTGAAGGAGGCGACACCGTTCTGTAACCAGCTCCTTGTTATATCAGATATGACAGGACCATCCACAGCCTGGTGTCAGGCTCCAGGCCGTGCTGAAGGAGGCGACACCGTTCTGTAACCAGCTCCTTGTTATATCAGATATGACAGGACCATCCACAGCCTGGTGTCAGGCTCCAGGCAGTGCTGAAGGAGGTGACACCGTTCTGTAACCAGCTCCTTGTTATATCAGATTTGACAGGACCATCCACAGCCTGGTGTCAGGCTCCAGGCCGTGCTGAAGGAGGCGACACCGTTCTGTAACCAGCTCCTTGTTATATCAGATTTGACAGGACCATCCACAGCCTGGTGTTAGGCTCCAGGCCGTGCTGAAGGAGGCGACACCGTTCTGTAACCAGCTCCTTGTTGTATCAGATTTGACAGGAGCATCCACAGCCTTGTGTCAGGCTCCAGGCCGTGCTGAAGGTGGCGACACCGTTCTGTAACCAGCACCTTGTTATATCAGATTTGACAGGACCATCCACAGTCTGGTGTCAGGCTCCAGGCCGTGCTGAAGGAGGTGAAACCGTTCTGTAACCAGCACCTTGTTATATCAGATTTGACAAGACCATCCATAGCCCGGTGTCAGGCTCCAGGCCGTGCTGAAGGAGGCGACACCGTTCTGTAACCAGCTCCTTGTTATATCAGATTTGACAGGACCATCCACAGCCCGGTGTCAGGCTCCAGGCCGTGCTGAAGGAGGTGACACCGTTCCGTAACCAGCTCCTTGTTATATCAGATTTGACAGGCCATCCACAGCCTGGTGTCAGGCTCCAGGCCGCGCTGAAGGAGGCGACACCGTTCAGTAACCAGCACCTTGTTATATCAGATTTGACAGGACAATCCACAGCCTGGTGTCAGGCGGCAGGCCGTGCTGAAGGAGGCGACACCGTTCTGTAACCAGCTCCTTGTTGTATCAGATTTGACAGGACCATCCACAGCCCGGTGTCAGGCTCCAGGCCGTGCTGAAGGAGGTGACACCGTTCTGTAACCAGCTCCTTGTTATATCAGGTTTGACAGGACCATCCACAGCCTGGTGTCAGGCTCCAGGCCGCGCTGAAGGAGGCGACACCGTTCAGTAACCAGCTCCTTGTTATATCAGATTAGACAGGACAATCCACAGCCTGGTGTCAGGCGGCAGGCCGTGCTGAAGGAGGCGACACCGTTCTGTAACCAGCTCCTTGTTGTATCAGATTTGACAGGACCATCCACAACCAGGTGTCAGGCTCCAGGCCGTGCTGAAGGAGGCGACACCGTTCTGTAACCAGCTCCTTGTTATATCAGATATGGCAGGACCATACACAGCCTGGTGTCAGGCTCCAGGCCGTGCTGAAGGAGGCGACACCGTTCTGTAACCAGCTCCTTGTTATATCAGATTTGACAGGACCACCCACAGCCTGGTGTCAGGCTCCAGGCCGTGCTGAAGGAGGCGACACCGTTCCGTAACTAGCTCCTTGATATATCAGATTTGACAGGACCATCCACAGCCAGGTGTCAGGCTCCAGGCCGTGCTGAAGGAGGTGACACCGTTCCGTAACTAGCTCCTTGTTATATCAGATTTGACAGGACCATCCACAGCCTGGTGTCAGGCTCCAGGCCGTGCTGAAGGAGGTGACACCGTTCTGTAACCAGCTCCTTGTTATATCAGATTTGACAGGACCATCCACAGCCTGGTGTCAGGCTCCAGGCCGTGCTGAAGGAGGCGACACCGTTCTGTAACCAGCTCCTTTTTATGTCAGATTTGACAGGACCATCCACAGCCTGGTGTCAGTCTCCAGGCCGTGATGAAGGAGGTGACACCGTTCTGTAACCAGCTCCTTGTTATATCAGATTTGACAGGCCCATCCACAGCCTGGTGTCAGGCTCCAGGCCGTGCTGAAGGAGGCCATACCGTTCTGTAACCAGCTCCTTGTTATATCAGATTTGACAGGACCATCCACAGCCTGGTGTCAGGCTCCAGGCCGTGCTGAAGGAGGCGACACCGCTCTGTAACCAGCTCCTTGTTATATCAGATTTGACAGGACCATCCACAGCCTGGTGTCAGGCTCCAGGCCGTGCTGACGGAGGCGACACCGTTCTGTAACCAGCTCCTTGTTATATCAGATTTGACAGGACCATCCACAGCCTGGTGTCAGGCTCCAGGCCGTGCTGAAGGATGCGACATCGTTCTGTAAGCAGCTCCGTGTTATATCAGATTTGACAGGACCATCCACAGCCTTGTGTCAGGCTCCAGGCCGTGCTGAAGGAGGCGACACCGTTCTGTAACCAGCTCCTTGTTATGTCAGATTTGACAGGACCATCCACAGCCTGGTGTCAGGCTCCAGGCCGTGCTGAAGGAGGTGACACCGTTCTGTAACCAGCTCCTTGTTATATCAGATTTGACAGGACCATCCAGAGCCTGGTGTCAGGCTCCAGGCCGTGCTGAAGGAGGCGACACCGTTCTGTAACCAGCACCTTGTTATATCAGATTTGACAGGACCATCCACAGCCTGGTGTCAGGCTCCAGGCCGTGCTGAAGGAGGTGACACCGTTCTGTAACCAGCTCCTTGTTATATCAGATTTGACAGGCCCATCCACAGCCTGGTGTCAGGCTCCAGGCCGTGCTGAAGGAGGCGACACCGTTCTGTAACCAGCTCCTTGTTATATCAGATTTGACAGGAACACCCACAGCCTGGTGTCAGGCTCCAGACCGTGCTGAAGGAGGTGACACCGTTCTGTAACCAGCTCCTTGTTATATCAGATTTGACAGGACCATCCACAGCCTGGTGTCAGGCTCCAGGCCGTGCTGAAGGAGGCGACACCGTTCTGTAACCAGCTCCGTGTTATATCAGATTTGACAGGACCATCCACAGCCTGTTGTCAGGCTCCAGGCCGTGCTGAAGGAGGCGACACCGTTCTGTAACCAGCTCCGTGTTATATCAGATTTGACAGGACCATCCACAGACTGGTGTCAGGCTCCAGGCCGTGCTGAAGGAGGCGACACCGTTCTGTAACCAGCTCCTTGTTATATCAGATTTGACAGGACCATCCACAGCCTGGTGTCAGGCTCCAGGCCGTGCTGAAGGAGGTGACACCGTTCTGTAACCAGCTCCTTGTTATATCAGATTTGACAGGACCATCCACAGCCTGGTGTCAGGCTCCAGGCCGTGCTGAAGGATGCGACATCGTTCTGTAAGCAGCTCCGTGTTATATCAGATTTGACAGGACCATCCACAGCCTTGTGTCAGGCTCCAGGCCGTGCTGAAGGAGGCGACACCGTTCTGTAACCAGCTCCTTGTTATGTCAGATTTGACAGGACCAACCACAGCCTGGTGTCAGGCTCCAGGCCGTGCTGAAGGAGGTGACACCGTTCTGTAACCAGCTCCTTGTTATATCAGATTTGACAGGCCCATCCAGAGCCTGGTGTCAGGCTCCAGGCCGTGCTGAAGGAGGCGACACCGTTCTGTAACCAGCTCCTTGTTATATCAGATTTGACAGGAACACCCACAGCCTGGTGTCAGGCTCCAGACCGTGCTGAAGGAGGTGACACCGTTCTGTAACCAGCTCCTTGTTATATCAGATTTGACAGGACCATCCACAGCCTGGTGTCAGGCTCCAGGCCGTGCTGAAGGAGGCGACACCGTTCTGTAACCAGCTCCGTGTTATATCAGATTTGACAGGACCATCCACAGCCTGTTGTCAGGCTCCAGGCCGTGCTGAAGGAGGCGACACCGTTCTGTAACCAGCTCCGTGTTATATCAGATTTGACAGGACCATCCACAGACTGGTGTCAGGCTCCAGGCCGTGCTGAAGGAGGCGACACCGTTCTGTAACCAGCTCCTTGTTATATCAGATTTGACAGGACCATCCACAGCCTGGTGTCAGGCTCCAGGCCGTGCTGAAGGAGGTGACACCGTTCTGTAACCAGCTCCTTGTTATATCAGATTTGACAGGACCATCCACAGCCTGGTGTCAGGCTCCAGGCCGTGCTGAAGGATGCGACATCGTTCTGTAAGCAGCTCCGTGTTATATCAGATTTGACAGGACCATCCACAGCCTTGTGTCAGGCTCCAGGCCGTGCTGAAGGAGGCGACACCGTTCTGTAACCAGCTCCTTGTTATGTCAGATTTGACAGGACCAACCACAGCCTGGTGTCAGGCTCCAGGCCGTGCTGAAGGAGGTGACACCGTTCTGTAACCAGCTCCTTGTTATATCAGATTTGACAGGACCATCCAGAGCCTGGTGTCAGGCTCCAGGCCGTGCTGAAGGAGGCGACACCGTTCTGTAACCAGCACCTTGTTATATCAGATTTGACAGGACGATCCACAGCCTGGTGTCAGGCTCCAGGCCGTGCTGAAGGAGGCGACACCGTTCTGTAACCAGCACCTTGTTATATCAGATTTGACAGGACCATCCACAGCCTGGTGTCAGGCTCCAGGCCTTGCTGAAGGAAGCGAAACCGTTCTGTAACCAGCTCCTTGTTATATCAGATTTGACAGGACCATCCACAGCCTGGTGTCAGGCTCCAGGCCGTGATGAAGGAGGCGACACCGTTCTGTAACCAGCACCTTGTTGTATCAGATTTGAGAGGCCCATCCACAGCCTGGTATCAGGCTCCAGGCCGTGCTGAAGGAGGCGACTCTGTTCTGTAACCAGAACCTTGTTATATCAGATTTGACAGGACCATCCACAGGCTGGTCTCAGGCTCCAGGCCGTGCTGAAGGAGGTGACACCGTTCTGTAACCAGCTCCTTGTTATATCAGATTTGACAGGACCATCCACAGCCTGGTGTCAGACTCCAGGCCGTGCTGAAGGAGGGGACACCGTTCTGTAACCAGCTCCTTGTTATATCAGATTTGACAGGACCATCCACAGCCTGGTGTCAGGCTCCAGGCCGTGCTGAAAGAGGCGACACTGTTCTGTAACCAGCTCCTTGTTATATCAGATTTGACAGGACCATCCACAGCCTGGTGTCACGCTCCAGGCCGTGCTGAAGGAGGCGACACCGTTCTGTAACCAGGACCGTGTTATATCAGATTTGACAGGACCATCCACAGCCTGGTGTCAGGCTCCAGGTCGTGCTGAAGGAGGCGACACTGTTCTGTAACCAGCTCCTTGTTATATCAGATTTGACAGGACCATCCACAGCCTGGTGTCAGGCTCCAGGCCGTGCTGAAGGAGGCGACACCGTTCTATAACCAGCTCCATGTTATATCAGATTTGACAGGACCATCCACAGCCTGGTGTCAGGCTCCAGGCCGTGCTGAAGGAGGCGACACCGTTCTGTAACCAGCACCTTGTTATATCAGATTTGACAGGACCAACCACAGCCTGGTGTCAGGCTCCAGACCGTGCTGAAGGAGGTGACACCGTTCTGTAACCAGCTCCTTTTTATATCAGATTTGACAGGACCATTCACAGCCTGGTGTCAGGCTCCAGGCCGTGCTGAAGGAGGCGACACCGTTCTGTAATCAGCTCCTAGTTATATCAGATTTGACAGAACCATCCACAGCCTGGTGTCAGGCTACAGGCCGTGCTGAAGGAGGCGACACCGTTCTGTAACCAGCTCCTTGTTCTGTCAGATTTGACAGGACCATCCACAGCCTGGTGTCAGGCTCCAGGCCGTGCTGAAGGATGCGACACCGTTCTGTTACCAGCTCCTTGTTATATCAGATTTGACAGGACCATCCACAGTCTGGTGTCAGGCTCCAGGCCGTGCTGAAGGAGGTGACACCGTTCTGTAACCAGCTCCTTGTTATATCAGATTTGACAGGACCATCCACAGCCTGGTGTCAGGCTCCAGGCCGTGCTGAAGGAGGCGACACCGTTCTGTAACCTGTTCCTTGTTATATCAGATTTGACAGGACCATCCACAGCCTGGTGTCAGGCTCCAGGCCGTGCTGAAGGAGGTGACACCGTTCTGTAACCAGCTCCTTGTTATATCAGATTTGACAGGACCATCCACAGCCTGGTGTCAGGCTCCAGGCCGTGCTGAAGGAGGCGACACCGTTCTGTAACCAGCTCCTTGTTATATCAGATTTGACAGGACCATCCACAGCCTGGTGTCAGGCTCCAGACAGTGCTGAAGGAGGCGACACCGTTCTGTAACCAGCTCCTTGTTCTATCAGATTTGACAGGACCATCCACAGCCTGGTGTCAGGCTCCAGGCCGTGCTGAAGGATGCGACACCGTTCTGTAACCAGCTCCTTGTTATATCAGATTTGACAGGACCATCCACAGTCTGGTGTCAGGCTCCAGGCCGTGCTGAAGGAGGTGACACCGTTCTGTAACCAGCTCCTTGTTATATCAGATTTGACAGGAACATCCACAGCCTGGTGTCAGGCTCCAGGCCGTGCTGAAGGAGGCGACACCGTTCTGTAACCTGTTCCTTGTTATATCAGATTTGACAGGACCATCCACAGCCTGGTGTCAGGCTCCAGGCCGTGCTGAAGGAGGTGACACCATTCTGTAACCAGCTCCTTGTTATCTCAGATTAGACAGGACCATCAACAGCCTGGTATCAGGCTCCAGGCCGTGCTGAAGGAGGCGACTCTGTTCTGTAACCAGAACCTTGTTATATCAGATTTGACAGGACCATCCACAGGCTGGTCTCAGGCTCCAGGCCGTGCTGAAGGAGGTGACACCGTTCTGTAACCAGCTCCTTGTTATATCAGATTTGACAGGACCATCCACAGCCTGGTTTCAAGCTCCAGGCCGTGCTGAAGGAGGCGACACCGTTCTGTAACCAGCTCCTTGTTATATCAGATTTGACAGGACCATCCACAGCCTGGTGTCAGGCTCCAGGCCGTGCTGAAGGAGGCGACACCGTTCTGTAACCAGCACCTTGTTATATCAGATTTGACAGGACCAACCACAGCCTGGTGTCAGGCTCCAGACCGTGCTGAAGGAGGTGACACCGTTCTGTAACCAGCTCCTTTTTATATCAGATTTGACAGGACCATTCACAGCCTGGTGTCAGGCTCCAGACCGTGCTGAAGGAGGTGACACCGTTCTGTAACCAGCTCCTTTTTATATCAGATTTGACAGGACCATTCACAGCCTGGTGTCAGGCTCCAGGCCGTGCTGAAGGAGGCGACACCGTTCTGTAATCAGCTCCTTGTTATATCAGATTTGACAGGACCATCCACAGCCTGGTGTCAGGCTCCCTCTCGGCTCCACTTGCTGGTCATGTTACACACCCAGTTTCACAGTCCCCAGACCTTGTCCAGACCTGGTGTCACCAAACTATCTGTTCTCACTTAATAGCTGCAGCAGCTCACAACACGACGTCCAATTACCGATTTTTATCACGTCCACTAACTTCCCAATCACACAACCTCCAGAAACACGTCCACATCACCTCCACTAACCTCCCAATAACACAACCTCCAGAACCACATCCTCATCACCTCCACTAACTTCCCAATAACACAACCTCCAGAATCACATCCTCATCACCACCACTAACCTCCCAATAACACAACCTCTAGAAACACATCCTCATCACCTCCACTAACCTCCGAATAACACAACCTCCAGAATCACATCCTCATCACCTCCAATAACTTCCCAATAACACAACCTCCAGAATCACATCCTCATCACCACCACTAACTTCCCAATAACACAACCTCTAGAAACACATCCTCATCACCTCCAATAACTTTCCAATAACACAACCTCCAGAAACACGTCCACAACACCTCCACTAACCTCCCAATAACACAACCTCCAGAATCACATCCTCATCACCACCACTAACCTCCCAATGACACAACCTCCAGAATCACATCCTCATCACCTCCACTAACCTCCCAATAACACAACCTCCAGAAACCCATCCTCATCACCTTCACTAACTTCCCAATAACACAACCTCCAGAAACACGTCCACATCACCTCCAATAACCTCCCAATAACACAACCTCCAGAAACACACCCACATCACCTCCACTAACTTCCCAACAACACAAGCTCCACACACATAATCACATCACCTCCACTAACTTCCCAATAACACAACCTCCAGAAACACATCCTCATCACCTCCACTAACTTCCCAATATCACAACCTCCAGAAACACATCCTCATCACCTCCACTAACTTCCCAATAACACAACCTCCAGAAACCCATCCACATCACCTCCACTAACTTCCCAATAACACAGCCTCCACAAACACATTCAGGACACATCCACTAACATCCCCATAACACAACCTCCACAAGCATATTCATATCACCTCCACTAACGTCCCAATAACACAAACTCAAGAAACCCATCCACATCACCTCCATTAACTTCCCAATAACACAACCTCCAGAAACCCATCCTCATCAACCCAACTAACTTCCCAATAACACAACCTCCAGAAACACATCCATAGCTCCTCCACTAACTTCCCAATATCACAATCTCCACACACATATTCACATCACCTCCACTAACGTCCCAATAACACAACCTCCAGAAACACATCCGCATCACCTCCACTAACTTCCCAATATCACAATCTCCACACACATATTCACATCACCTCCACTAACTTCCCAATAACACAACCTCCAGAAACCCAATCTCATCACCTCCACTAACTTCCCAATAACACAACCTCCAGAAACACATCCGCATCACCTCCACTAACTTCCCAATATCACAATCTCCACACACATATTCACATCACCTCCACTAACTTCCCAATAACACAACCTACAGAATCACAATCTCATCACCTCCACTAACTTCACAATAACACAACCTCCAGAAACACATCCGCATCACCTCCACTAACTTCCCAATATCACAATCTCCACACACATATTCACATCACCTCCACTAACATCCCAATAACACAACCTACAGAATCACAATCTCATCACCTCCACTAACTTCACAATAACACAACCTCCAGAAACACGTTCACATCACCTCCACTAACTTCCCAATAACACAATCACGAGAAACCCATCCACATCACCTCCACTAACTTCCCAATAACACAGCCTCCACAAACACATTCAGGACACATCCACTAACTTCCCCATAACACAACCTCCACAAGCATATTCATATCACCTCCACTAACGTCCCAATAACACAAACTCAGGAAACGATCCACATCACCTCCATTAACTTCCCAATAACACAACCTCCAGAAACCCATCCTCATCAACCCAACTAACTTCCCAATAACACAACCTCCAGAAACACATCCACATCACCTCCACTAACTTCCCAAGAACACAATCTCCATAAACAAATCCTCATCACCTCCAATATCTTCCCAATAACACAACCTCCAGAAACACATCCAGCGAACCTCCACTGTTTCCAGTAGGAACTGGCAACAGGGCTAAATCGCTGGCTTTGAAAGCAGACCAAGTGGGCCAGCAGCACAGTTCAATTCCCGTCCCAGCTTCCTCGAACAGTCACCGGAATGTGGTGACTAGGGGCCTTCATTTGAAGCCTACTTGTAACAATAAGCGTTTTTCAATTTTTCTTTTCATTTCAATAATACAACCTTGGTAAACACATCCACAGCACCCCCAGCAACATCCCAATAACACAACCTTGGTAAACACATCCTCATCACCTCCACGAAACATCCAATAACACAATCTCCAGAAAACCAACCACAACAACCCCACAAAATTCCCAATAACACAACCCCCAGAAACCCATGCACATCACCGCCACTCACGCCCCAATGACACACCCTCCAGAAACACATCCACATCCCCTCCAATAACTCCCCAATCACACAACCTCCAGAAACACATCCTCATTACCCTCACTAACTTTCCAATAACACAACCTCCAGAAACCCATCTACATCACCTCCACTAACGTCCCAATAACACAACCTCCAGAAACACACCCACATCACCTCCACTAATGTCCCAATAACACAACCTCCAGAAACACATCCTCAACACCTCCACTAACTTCCCAATAACACAACCTTCAAAAACACATTCACAGCACACTCACTAACTTCCAAATAACACAACCTCCAGAAACCCATCCTCATCACCTCCACTAACTTCCCAATATCACAATCTCAACACACAGATTCACATCACCTCCACTAACTTCCCAATAACACAATCTACAGAATCACAATCTCATCACTTCCACTAACTCGTCTGTAGCACAACCTCCAGAAACCCATCCACATCACCTCCACTAACTTCCCAATAACTCAACCTCCAGAAACACATCCACATCACCTCCACTAACCTCCCAATAACACAACCTCGAGAAACACATCCTCATCAACTCCACTAACTTCCCAATAACACAACCTCCAGAAACCCATCTACATCACCTCCACTAACCTCCCAATAACACAACCTCCAGGAACACATCCTCATCACCTCCACTAACTTCCCAATAACACAACCTGCAGAAACACATCCTCATCATCTCCACTAACTTCCCAATAACACAACCTCCAGAAACCCCTTCACCTCATCTCCACTAATTTCCCAAGAACACAACCTCCAGAAACACATCCACATCACCTCCACTAACTTCCCAATAACAGAACCTCCAGAAACTCATCACATCACCTCCACTAACTTCCCAATAACACAAACAAGAAACCCATCCACATCACCTCCATTAACTTCCCAATAACACAGCCTCCGCAAACACATTCAGGACACATCCACTAACTTCCCCATAACACAACCTCCCACACATATTCACATCCCCTCCCCTAACTTCCCAATAACACAAACTCAAGAAACCCATCCACATCACCTCCACTAACTTCCCAAGAACACAATCTCCATAAACAAATCCTCATCACCTCCACTAACTTCCCAGTAACACAACCTCCAGAAACACATCCTCATCACCTCCACTAACTTCCCAATAACACAACCTCCAGAAACACGTCCACATCACCTCCACTAACTTCTCAATAACACAACCTCCAGAAACCCATCCTCATCACCTCCACTAACTTCCCAATAACACAACCTCCAGAAACACATCCTCATCACCTCCAATATCTTCCCAATAACACAACCTCCAGAAACACATCCAGCGAATCTCCACTAACTTCCCAAGAACACAACCTCCAGAAACACATCTACATCACCTCCACTAACCTCCCAGTAACACAATCTCCAGAAACCCTACCACAGTAGCCCCACTAGCTTCCCAATAACACAACCTCCAGAATTTCGCTCAAAGCCCCGCCACAAACTTCCCAATAACAAAACCTCCAGAAACCCATCCACACACCTCCACACATTCCGAATTACACAACCTCCAGAAACTCATCCTTATGACCTCCACTCACTACCCAATAACACAACCTCCAAAAACACATTCACAGCACACTCACTAAAATCCAAATAACACAACCTCGAGAAAACCATCCTCATCAACTCCACTAAACTCCCAACAACACAATCTCAAGAAACCCGACCACAGCACCCCCAATAACTCCCCAATAACACAATCTCCCGAAACACATCCACAACACCTCCACTGACATCCCAATGATGTGGAGATGCCGGCGTTGGACTGGGGTGAGCACAGAACGAAGTCTTACAACACCAGGTTAAAGTCCAACAGGTTTGTTTCGATGTCACTAGCTTTCGGAGCGCTGCTCCTTCCTCCTACCTCTTCATTCACCTGAGGAAGGAGCAGCGCTCCGAAAGCGAGTGACATCGAAACAAACCTGTTGTACTTTAACCTGGTGTTGTAAGACGTCGTACTGTGGATATCCCAATAACACAACCTCCAGAAACACATCCACATCACTTCCACAAACCTCCCTATAATATTTCCTCCACAAACCCACCAACATCACTTCCACTACCGCCCCATAAACAGAACCACCAGAAACACATCCACATCACCTCCACTAACATCCCAATAACACAACCTCCAGAAACACATCCTCATCACCTCCACTAACGCCCCATAAACACAACCACCAGAAACACATCCACATCACCTCCACTAACATCCCAATAACACAACCTCCAGAAACCCATCCTCATCACCTCCACTATACACCCAAAAACACAACCTCCAGAAACCCATCCACATCTCCTCCACTAAACACCCAAAAACACAAACTGCAGAAACACATTCACAACATCTCCACTAACTTCGCAAAAATACAGCCTCCAGAAACACATCCTGATTACCCCGACTAACTTCCCAAAAACACAAACTCCAGAAACACATCCTCATCATCTCCACTAACTCGACAATAACACAACCTCCAGAAACACATCCTCATCACCTCCACTAACCTCACAATAACACAACCTCCAGAAACACATCCTCATCATCTCCACTAACCTCCCAATAACACAACCTCCAGAAACACATCCAGCGAACCTCCAATAACTTTCCAATAACACAACCTCCAGAAACACATCTACATCACCTCCCGAACCTCCAGTAACACAATCTCCAGAAAACCTACCATAGTAGCCCCACTAGTTTCACAATAACACAACCTCCAGAAATTCGCTCAAAGCACCGCCACTAACTTCCCAATAACAAAATCTCCAGAAACCCATCCACACACCTCCACACATTCCGAATTACACACCCTCCAGAAACACATCCTTATGACGTCCACTAACTACCCAATAACACAACCTTCAAAAACACATCCCCATCACCTCCACTAACCTCCCAATAACATAACCTCCAGAAACACATCCACAACCCCTCCACTGACATCCCAATAATACTTCCTCCACAAACCCACCAACACCATCTCCACTTACGCCCCATAAACACAACCACCAGAAACACATCCACATCACCTCTACTAACAGCCCAATAACACAACCTCCAGAAACCCATCCTCATCACCTCCACTAACTCCCCAATAACACAACCTCCAGAAACCCATCATCATCACCTCCACTAACTCCCCAATCACACAACCTCCAGAAACCCATCCACATCATCTCCACTAACTTCCCAATAACACAACCTACACAAACCCATCCACATCTCCTCCACTAACTTCCCAATAACACAACCTACACAAACCCATCCACATCTCCTCCACTAACTCCCCAATCACACAACCTCCAGAAACCCATCCACATCACCTCCACTAACTTCCCAATAACACAACCTCCAGAAACCCATCCACATCACCTCCACTAACTTCCCAATAACACAACCTACAGAAACCCATCCACATCACCTCCACTAACTTCCCAATAACACAACCTACACAAACCCATCCACATCTCCTCCACTAACTCCCCAATCACACAACCTCCAGAAACCCATCCACATCACCTCCACTAACTTCCCAATAACACAACCTACACAAACCCATCCACATCACCTCCACTAACTTCCCAATAACACAACCTCCAGAAACACATCCTCATCACCTCCACTAACTTCCCAATAACACAACCTCCAGAAACACGTCCACATCACCTCCAATAACATCCCAATAACACAACCTTCAGAAACACATCCTCATCACCTCCACTAACTTCCCAATAACACAACCTCCAGAAACCCATCATCATCACCTCCACTAACTCCCCAATCACACAACCTCCAGAAACCCATCCACAACACCTTCACTAAACATCCAAAAACACAACCTGCAGAAACACATTCACAACATCTCCACTAACTTCGCAAAAATACAGCCTCCAGAAACACATCCTGATTTCCCCGACTAACTTCCCAGAAACACAAACTCCAGAAACACATCCTCATCATCTCCGCTAACCTCCCAATAACACAACCTCCAGAAACACATCCTCATCATCTCCACTAACCTCCCAATAACACAACCTCCAGAAACACATCCTCATCATCTCCACTTACTTCCCAATAACACACATGTCAGCATCCCATTCTCATCACCTCCACTAACTTCCCAATAACACAAACTGCAGAAACCCATCTACATCACATCAACTAAACACCCAAAAGCACAACCTCCAATAACACATTCACATCATCTCCACTAACTCCCCAATAACACAACCTCCAGAAACACATCCTCATCACTTCCAGTAACTTCCCAATAAACTCACTCCAGAAACACATCCTCATGACCTCCACTAACATCCCAATAACACACCCACCAGAAACACATCCTCATCACCACCACTACCTCCCCAATAACACAACCTGCAGAACAATATCCACATCACCTCCACCAACCATCCAATAACGCAACCTTCAGAAACACATTCACAGCTACTCCACTAACCTCCCAATAACACAACCACGAGGAACCCATCCACAGCACATCGACTAAATTCGCAATAACACAACGTCCAGAAACACATCCTCATCACCTCAACTAACTTCCCAATAACACAACCTCCAGAAACACATCCACATCACCTCCACTACCTTCTCAATAACACAAACTCTAGAAACACATCCTCATCACCTCCACTAACTTCCCAATAACACAACCTCCAGAAACACATCCTCATCAACCCAACTAACTTCCCAATAACACAACCTCCAGAAACACATCCACATCACCTCCACTAACTTCCCAATAACACAACCTCCAGAAACACATCCACATCACCTCCACTACCTTCCCAATAACACAAACTCCAGAAACACATCCTCATCACCTCCACTAACTCCTCAATAACACAACCTCCAGAAACACATCCTCATCACCTCCACTAACTCCTCAATAACACAACCTCCAGAAACACATCCACATCACCTCCACTATCTTCCCAATATCACAACCTCCACAAACATATTCACATCACCTCCACTAACTTCCCAATAACACAACTTACAGAATCGCAATCTCATCACATCCACTAATTCATCAATAGCACAACCTCCAGAAACACATCCACAGCACCTCCACTAACTTTCCAATAACACAACCTCCAAATGCGCATCCTCATCACCTCCACTAACTTCCCAATAACACAAACTCAAGAAACCCATCCACATCACCTCCACTAACGTCCCAATAACACAACCTCCAGAAACACATCCACATCACCTCCACTAACTTCCCAATAACACAACCTCCAGAAACACATCCACATCACCTCTACTAACGTCCCAATAACACAACCTCCAGAAACACATCCTCATCAACTCCACTAACCTCCCAATAACACAACCTACAGAATCACATCCAGCGAACCTCCACTCACTTCCCAATAACACAACCTCCAGAATCACATCCAGCGAACCTCCACTCACCTCCCAATAACAAAACCTCCAGAAACCCATCCACATCACCTCCACTAACTTCCCAATAACACAACCTCCAGAAACACATCCACATCACCTCCACTAACCTCCCAATAACACAATCTCCAGAAACACATCCTCATTACCTCCATTAACTTTCCAATAACACAACCATCATAAACACATCCACATCACCTCCACTAACTTCCCAATAACACAACCTCCAGAAACACATCCACATCACCTCCACTAACCTCCCAATAACACAATCCCCAGAAATACATCCTCATCACCTCCATTAACTTCCCAATAGCACAACCTCCAGAAACCCATCCACATCACAATGATCTTTAAGAACATAAGAACATAAGAACTAGGAGCAGGAGTAGGCCATCTGGCCCATCGAGCCTGCTCCACCATTCAATTAGGTCATGGCTGATCTTTTGTGGACTCAGCTCCACTTTCCCGCCCGAACACCATAACCCTTAATCCCTTTATTCTTCAAAAAAACCATCTATCTTTATCTTAAATACATTTAATGAAGGAGCCTCTACTGCTTCACTGCGCAAGGAATTCCATAGATTCACAACCCTTTGGGTGAAGAAGTTGCTTCTAAACTCAATCCTAAATCTACTTCCCCTTTTAAGGCTATGCCCCCTTGTTCTGCTTTCACCCGCCAGTGGAAGCAACATGCCCGCATCTATCCTATCTATTCCTTTCATAATTTTATATGTTTCTATAAGATCCCCCCTCATCCTTCTTCATTCCAACGAGTACAGTCCCAGTCTCCTCAACATCTCCTCGTAATCCAAGCCCTTCAGCTCCGAGATTAAACTAGTGAATCTCCTCTGCACACCCTCCAGTGCCAGTACGTCCTTTCCCTAGTGGGGAGACCAAAACTGAACACAATACTCCAAGTATAGCCTCACTAATACCTTACACAATTGCAGCATAACCTCCCAATCTTAAACTCCATCCCTCTAGCAATGAAGGACAAAATTCCATTCGCCTTCTTAATCACCTGTTGCACCTGTGAACCAACTTTTTTAGACTCATGCACTAGCACACCCATGTCTCTCTGCATAACAGCATGTTTTAATATTTTATCATTTAAATAATAATCCCTTTTGCTGTTATTCCAACCAAAATGGATGACCTCACACTTGTCAACATTGTATTCCATCTGCCAGTGTCAAGGCCATTCACTTACCTTATCCAAACACCTCTGCAGACTTCCGGTATCCTCTGCTCGTTTTGCTTTACCATTCATCTTCGTGGCGTCTGCAAACTTGGACACATTGCCCTTTGTCCCCAACTCCAATTCATCCATGTAAATTGTGAACAATTGTGGGCTCAACATCCCTGAGGGACACCACTAGCTACTGATAGCCAACCAGAGAAACAACCATTAATCCCCACTTTTGCTTTCTATTAATTAACCAATCCTCTAACCATGCTACTACTTTACCCTTAATGCCATGCGTCTTTATCTTAAGCATCAACCTTTTGTGTGGCACCAAGGTGTGACAAGTCAAAGGCTTTCTGGAAATCCGGATATACCACATCCATTGTCTCCCCGTTATCTACCGCAGTGGCAATGCCGTCAAAGAAATCCACTAATTTAGTTCGGCACGACCTGCCCTTTATGAACCCATGCTGTGACTGCCCAGTGGGGCAATTTCCATCCAGATGCCTCGCTATTTCTTCCTTGATGATAGATTCCAGCATCTTCCCTACTACCGAAGTTAAGCTCACCCGCTTATTACCCGCTTTCTGCTACCTCCTTTTTTAAACAGTGGTGTCAAGTTTGCGAATTTCGAATCCGCCGAGACCACCCCAAAGTCTGGTGAATTTTGGTAAATTATCACTAGTGCATTTGCAATTTCCCTAACCATCTATTTTAGCACACTGGGATGCATTCCATCAGGGCCAGGAGACTTGTCTACCTTTAGCCCAATTAGCTTGCCCATCACTATCGCCTTACTGATAACAATCATCTCAAGGTCCTCACCTGTCAAAGCCTCATTTCAATCAGTGAGTGGCATGTTATTTGTGTCTTCCACTGTGAAGACCGACCCAAAACACCAGTTCAGCTCCTCAGCCATTTCTTCATCTCCCTTCTCATCCTCTAAAGGACCAATATTTACCTTAGCCACTCATTTTTGTTTTATATATTTGTAGAAACGTTTACTATTTTTTTTAATATTCTGAGCATGGTTACTCTCATAATCTATCTTACTCTTCTTTATAGCTTTTTGAGTATCTTTCTGTTGCCCCTTGAAGATTTCCCAGTCCTCTAGTCTCCCACTAATAGTTGCCACTTTGTATGCGTTTTCCTTCAATTTGATACTCTCCCTTAAATATCCACGGTCAATTTTCCCTCTTTCTACCGTCCTTCCTTTTTGTTGGTATAAACCTTTGCTGAGCACTGAGAAAAATCGCTTGGATGGATCTCCACTGTTCCTGAACTGTTTCACCATGAAGTCTTTGCTCCCAGTCTACCTTAACTAGCTCCTCTCTCATGCCATTGTATTCGCCTTTGCTGAAGCACAAAACACTAGTGTTTGATTTTACCTTCTCGCCCTTCATCTGTATTTCAAATTCCACCATATTGTGATCGCTCCTTCCGAGAGGATCCCTAACTATGAGATCATTAATCAATCCTATCTCATTACACAGGACCAGATCTAGGACCGCTTGTTTCCTCGTAGATTCCATTACATACTGTTCTAGGAAACTATCCCGGATACATTCTATAAACTCCTCCTCAAGGCTGCCTTGACCGACCTGGTTAAACCAATCGACATGTAGATTAAAATCCCCATGCTAACTGCTGTACCATTTCTACATGCATCCGTTATTTCTTTGTTTATTGCCTGCCCCACCATAATGTTACTCTTTGGTGGCCGATCGACTTCTGCTATTAGTGACTTTTTCGCCTTATTAACCCTGAGTTCCACCCAAACGAATTCAAACTTATCCTGCATAACACTGATGTAATCCCTCACTATTGCCCGGATGTCATCCTTAAATAACAGAGCTACACCACCTCCCTTACCATCCAATCTGTCAATCCGAATAGATTGATACCCTCGATATTTAACTCCCAGTCGTGACCATCCTGTCACCATGTTTCAGTAATGGCCACGAAATCATAGTCATTCACGATAATTTGCGCCATCAACTCATTTAGCTTATTCCGAATACAACGAGCATTCAGCTAAAGTACACTTATGTTGTCTTTTATACCTCTGTTTTGAATCTTAACACCTCGATCAGTAACCTCTCCTAAGTTATATTTCCTCTTAACGTTTCTCTGAATTTTCCTTGTCGTTGAACCCATATCTTCATGTAACAACCTGCCGCGTCGCTTACCATTTATATTTTTACTTCCCGTTGTATTCCTTTTAATATTACTGTTCACTGTTCAATATTAATATTCATTGTTCCTTGTACTGTCGCCGTTTTTGATTTTTGACGAGGGCTCCTCTGCCTTACACTTACCCCCTCACTGCCTTTTGCTTCTGACGCTGTTTTACTAATTTCCGACTTCCTATATCGGTTCCCATCACCCTGCCACAGCAGTTCCAACCCTCCCCAACAGCTCTAGCAAACACCACCCCCTTATGAGCGCGATAATACAACTTCTAGAAACATATACAAATCACCTCCACTATATCGCCAAAACACTACCTCCAGAAACACATGCATATCACCTCCACTAATTTCCCAATAACGCAACGTCCATAAACAGATTCGCATCACCTCCACTAACTTCCCATTAAGACAACCTCCAGAAACACAGCCACATCACCTCCACGAACATCATAATAACACAACCTCCAGAAACACATCCACAGCAGCTCCACTAACTTTCCAATAACACAACCTCCAGAAATCCATCATCACCACCGCCACTAACTTCCCAACAACACAATCTCCATAAACACATCCTCATCATCTCCATTAACTTCCCAATAACACAACCTCCAGAAACACAACCAGAGAACCTCCACTGTGAAAGCAGGCCAGCAGCATGGTTCAATTCCCGTCCCAGCTTCCCCGAACTGTCGCCGGAATGTGGCGACTAGGGTCCATCATTTAAAGTCTACTTGTAACAATAAGCGATTTTCAATTTTCCTTTTAATTTCAATAACACAACCTCCAGAAACACATTCACAGCACCCATACCAACATCCCAATAACACAACCTTGGTAAACACATCCTCATCACCTCCACGAAACTTCTAATAACACAATCTCAAGAAACCCAACCACAACAACCCCACTAAATTCCCAATAACACAACCTCCAGAAACCCATCAACATCACGTCCACTAACTTCCCAATAACACAGCCTCCAGAAACCCATCAACATCACCGCCACTAACCTCCCAATAACACAATCTCCAGAAACTCATCCTCATAACCTCCACTAACCTCCCAATAACACAATCTCCAGAAACTCATCCTCATCAACTCCACTAACTTCCCAATAACACAACCTCCAGAAACCCATCCACATCACCTCCACTAACTTCCCAATAACACAACCGCCAGAACCACATCCACATCACCTCCACTAACTTCCCAATAACACAATCTCCAGAAACCCTACCACAGTAGCCCCCCTAGCTTCCCAATAACACAACCTCCAGAATTTCACTCAAAGCACCGCCACTAACTTCCCAATAACAAAATCTCCAGAAACCCATCCACACACCTCCACACATTCCGAATTACACAAACTCCAGAAATTCATCCTTATGACGTCCACTAACTACCCTATAACACAGCCTCCAATAACACATGCACAGCACACTCACTAATTTCCAAATAACACAACCTCGAGAAAACCACCCTCATCAACTCCACTAAACTCCCAATAAATGAAATGAAAATCGCCTAATTTCACAAGTAGGCTTCAAATTAATTACTGTGAAAAGCCCCTAGTCGCCACATTCCGGCGCCTGTTCGGGGAGGCTGTTACGGGAATGGAACCGTGCTGCTTGCCTGCCTTGGTCTGCTTTCAAAGCCAGCGATTTAGCCCTGTGCTAAACAGCCCCTATAATGCCCTGTACTAAGCAGCCCCTAACAATCTCAAGGAACCCAACCACAGCACCCCCAATAATTTGCCAATAAAACAACCTCCAGAAACACATCCACAGCAACTCCACTAACCTCCCAATAACACAACATCCAAAAAACATCCTTATCGCCTCCAGGAACTCCCCAATAACACAACCTCCAGAAACACATCCTCATCACTTCCACTAACCTCCCATAAACACTTCCTCCAGAAACCCATCCACATCACCTCCACTAACTTTCCAATAACACAACCTCCAGAAACACATCCACATCACCTCCACTAACGTTCCAATAACAGAACCTCCAGAAACACGTCCTCCTCACCACCACTAACTTCCCAATAACACAACCTTCAGAAATACATCCACATCACCTCCACTAACTTCCCAATAACACAACCTCCAGAAACCCATCCACAGACCCTCCACTAACCTCCCAATAACACAACCTCCAGAGATCCATCCACATCACCTCCACTAACCTCCCAATAACACAACCTCCAGAGACCCATCCACAGACCCTCCACCATCTGAACAATAATATAACTGGACATGGAATGAAAATTAACTGTTTTCCCATTCGTTGGAAATGGGATAATTTTTTTACGTGAGACTGTGGAGAATTTCAATCACAGAATGAGAACATTGCTCTTGAGAGCTGCAAGATTGGGAACCAATGTAGATCAGTGAGCAGAGGGACGGTACGTAACTGGCATTGTGTGTGGGTTAGGATATGGACAGCAGAGTTGGGTGTGATCTGTGCTTCATGAAGATTTAGAACAGCAATTGAGTGACTCGAATTTAATCGCAATAGTCGAGTCTGGATTTGACACAGACACAGATGATGGATTGTTCTGCGATGAGGCGATGGCAAGTGGGCAGGATTGGGAATAGAAAGAACATCTGGATATAAGTAATTTCAGTGTCAAAGGGAGCGCGGAGATTGTGACCCCAGTCTCCGATTTCAGCCAGAGAGCGGTGTGTGGACTGAGATTAGTAACTGGAACTGAAGAACATGCATTCAATCTTTCCAAGATGGAAATGTCCAGATAATAATACACTTAAAATAGTTTATACAATAAATAACTGGGCAGGGAGACTTACCAGGGACACCGACAACAGCCAGGAGCGGATAATAACCCGCCTGAATTATCCAGAGTAGATCTTGGATCCAAAACGCTGAAAGGAAAGGATCTCGAGCAATCCAATAAAGACCCTGGGATAAACTCCTGTCCATTGCTGTAACGTTCCTGTGGTTAGATCCCAGATTCTGATCCATTGCTGTAACGTTCCTGTGGGCAGTTCCCAGATTCTGATCCATTGCTGTAACGTTCCTGTGGGTAGTTCCCAGATACTGATCCATTGCTGTAACGTTCCCGTGGGTAGTTCCCAGATTCGGATCCATTGCTGTAACGTTCCTGTGGTTAGATCCCAGATTCTGATCCATTGCTGTAACGTTCCTGTGGGCAGTTCCCAGATTCTGATCCATTGCTGTAACGTTCCTGTGGGTAGTTCCCAGATACTGATCCATTGCTGTAACGTTCCCGTGGGTAGTTCCCAGATTCGGATCCATTGCTGTAACGTTCCTGTGGGCAGTTCCCAGACTTTGATCCATTGCTGTAACGTTCCTGTGGATAGTTCCCAGATTCTGATCCATTGCTGTAACGTTCCTGTGGTTAGTCCCCACATTCTGATCCATTGCTGTAACGTTCCTGTGGGTAGTTCCCAGATTCTGATCTATTGCTGTAACGTTCCTGTGGGTAGTTCCCAGATTCTGCTCCCTCCTCTCGGTCTCTCTGGAGCCGCTGGTCTCTGGCAGTGTTGGAATTGACGCTCCCGCTGACAGTTTGGGATAACACAATGAAAGGAATCGCTTATTAATAGCAGCGACAGACCCTCCAGTGACACGGTTAGATCCATAGAGACTGACATTAATCACAGCCACTAAACAAACAGGCTCAGTTAACCCCTTTCAATCCAATACTTTTTCTATCACAATGAAATAGAAGATTAGCCGGGTCTGGATCGGCTGTGTGACAGTGACTGAGGGATGGAGTGTGGAAATAGTGGACACACTGACCCTGATACTCAATCCTCATTGATATCTGAGTGGTTCCAGGGAACTGGGGCATTTTCACTGCCCCATCCTGTTTATAAAGGAGACAGAGGGATAAACCCTGGAGTGACAGAGCAGTCAGTATAATGTTAGTCACCAGGACATTTCTAGGGCAGACTGGGCAAGAGGAATATTGCTCCTTCGCGAGGAAATGGTGTTATGTGACCAGACACACGGCGATATTCGTGGGAAATCACATCGCATGTTGTTATTGCAATTATATTTCAAAATAACTGGAGGATTAATGAGGGAACTGATATGAATTTATGTACTGGGACATATTGTGATCAAATGTCATTTATTAGAGTTGTTCTCGAGTCCCAAAGCCGTGGATTAAAGGGTCTGTGACAGTGAGAATGTGATATTGGCTAAGAAACAGAAAGCAGAGAGAAGCGGTGAATGATAGTTATTCAGACAGGAGGGGAGGAGACACTGATGTTCACTCGGGGTCCACATGAGGACAATTGCTCTTCAAGATACAATTCACTGCGATAGGCTTCAATGGAAAGAATTTCAACATTCACAAATGACAGAGACTCAGCAATGACACAATGAGCAGGATAGCAGCAATCTTCAGCAGCATGTTCCCAGATCTGTGAAAGGGAGGGTCACGGGGAAAGTAAATTTAAATCACTGTCGTGTGGGTGATGCATTAGGGAGGAGGGCAGAGGACAGGAAATATAAACTAAACGGGACAAGTTTAAAAAGTGTACAGGAAGGGAGCGGGGACATGTCCACACTTTGCACTGGAAGGTCATGGTGATAAGATTGGAAAAACCTCAGAAGATATTTAACTTGATCAATAGAGGCGGAGACTCCTAAAAGAAGGATGTTAGGATCATAGAGTCATCGAGGTCCAGAGCACAGAAAGGCCATTCGGCCCATCTGGACGGAGCAGGTCATAAAAAACCACCTGAGTATTTGAATCCCACTTTCTAATACTTTGCCAATAGCCTATAGAGTTATAACCAGGTTTATAGATAGGACCATAGCTGAGGAATTGCTTCTTGTTCTGCCGCTAAATATACAAAAGGATGTGAGGATCTTGGAGACAAAACAAAGGATATTTAATGGAGTGTTGTCATGAATGGAGGATTTCAGTTGAATGGTGGGATTAGTGAACTGGAATTGTAATCTGTAGATCAGTTAAAGGTAAAGAGCAATTTCACAGAGGACTCCAAATTATGAAGGAGTTTAGAGAGAGTGAGCAGAAAGGGTTCCACTGGAGTGTGTGTGTGGGCTGGGGAGAGTGGCCTGGAGTGTGTGTGTGGGCTGGCCGGGAGTGGCCTGGAGTGTGTGTGTGCGCTGGCCGGGAGTAGCCTGGAGTGTGTGTGTGGGCTGGCCGGGAGTGGCCTGGAGTGTGTGTGTGGGCTGGCCGGGAGTGGCCTGGAGTGTGTGTGTGGTGGCCGGGAGTGGCCTGGAGTGTGTGTGTGGGCTGGCCGGGAGTGGCCTGGAGTGTGTGTGTGGACTGGCCGGGAGTGGCCTGGAGTGTGTGTGTGGGCTGGCCGGGAGTGGCCTGGAGTGTGTGTGTGGGCTGGCCGGGAGTGGCCTGGAGTGTGTGTGTGGGCTGGCCCGGAGTGGCCTGGAGTGTGTGTGTGGGCTGGCCGGGAGTGGCCTGGAGTGTGTGTGTGGGCTGGCCGGGAGTGGCCTGGAGTGTGTGTGTGGGCTGGCCGGGAGTGGCCTGGAGTGTGTGTGTAGGCTAGCCGGGAGTGGACTGGAGTGTGTGTGTGGGATGGCCGGGAGTGGCCTGGAGTGTGTGTGTGGGCTGGCCGGGAGTGGCCTGGAGTGTGTGTGTGGGCTGGCCGGGAGTGGCCTGGCCTGGAGTGTGTGTGGGCTGCCCAGGAGTGGCCTGGCCTGGAGTGTGTGTGGGCTGGCCGGGAGTGGCATGGAGTGTGTGTGTGGGCTGGCCGGGAGTGGCCTGGAGTGTGTCTGGGCTACCCGGGAGTGGCCTAGAGTGTGTGTGTGGGCTGGCCGGGAGTGGCCTGGAGTGTGTGTGTGGGCTGGCCGGGAGTGGCCTGGAGTGTGTGTGTGGGCTGCCGGGGAGTGGCCTGGAGTGTGTGTGTGGGCTGGCCGGGAGTGGCCTGGAGTGTGTCTGGGCTACCCGGGAGTGGCCTAGAGTGTGTGTGTGGGCTGGCCGGGAGTGGCCTGGAGTGTGTGTGTGGGCTGGCCGGGAGTAACCTGGAGTGTGTGTGTGGGCTGGCCGGGAGTGGCCTGGAGTGTGTGTGTGGGAGGCCGGGAGTGGTCTGGAGTGTGTGTGTGGGCTGGCCGGGAGTGGTCTGGAGTGTGTGTGTGGGCTGGCCGGGAGTGGCCTGGAGTGTGTGTGTGGGCTGGCCGGGAGTGGTCTGGAGAGTGTGTGTGGGCTGGCCGGGAGTGGCCTGGAGTGTGTGTGGGCTGGCCGGGAGTGGTCTGGAGAGTGTGTGTGGGCTGGCCGGGAGTGGCCTGGAGTGTGTGTGTGGGCTGCCCGGGAGTGGCCTGGAGTGTGTGTGTGGGCTGGCCGGGAGTGGCCTGGAGTGTGTGTGTGGGATGGCCGGGAGTGGCCTGGAGTGTGTGTGTGGGCTGGCCGGGAGTGGCCTGGAGTGTGTGTGTGGGCTGGCCGGGAGTGGCCTGGCCTGGAGTGTGTGTGGGCTGCCCAGGAGTGGCCTGGCCTGGAGTGTGTGTGGGCTGGCCGGGAGTGGCATGGAGTGTGTGTGTGGGCTGGCCGGGAGTGGCCTGGAGTGTGTGTGTGGGCTACCCGGGAGTGGCCTAGAGTGTGTGTGTGGGCTGGCCGGGAGTGGCCTGGAGTATGTGTGTGGGCTGGCCGGGAGTGGCCTGGAGTGTGTGTGTGGGCTGCCGGGGAGTGGCCTGGAGTGTGTGTGTGGGCTGGCCGGGAGTGGCCTGGAGTGTGTCTGGGCTACCCAGGAGTGGCCTAGAGTGTGTGTGTGGGCTGGCCGGGAGTGGCCTGGAGTGTGTGTGTGGGCTGGCCGGGAGTGGCCTGGAGTGTGTGTGTGGGCTGCCGGGGAGTGGCCTGGAGTGTGTGTGTGGGCTGGCCGGGAGTGGCCTGGAGTGTGTCTGGGCTACCCGGGAGTGGCCTAGAGTGTGTGTGTAGGCTGGCCGGGAGTGGCCTGGAGTGTGTGTGTGGGCTGGCCGGGAGTAGCCTGGAGTGTGTGTGTGGGCTGGCCGGGAGTGGCCTGGAGTGTGTGTGTGGGAGGCCGGGAATGGCCTGGAGAGTGTGTGTGGGCTGGCCGGGAGTGGTCTGGAGAGTGTGTGTGGGCTGGCCGGGAGTGGCCTGGAGTGTGTGTGGGCTGGCCGGGAGTGGTCTGGAGAGTGTGTGTGGGCTGGCCGGGAGTGGCCTGGAGTGTGTGTGTGGGCTGCCCGGGAGTGGCCTGGAGTGTGTGTGTGGGCTGGCCGGGAGTGGCCTGGAGTGTGTGTGTGGGCTGGCCGGGAGTGGCCTGGAGTGTGTGTGTAGGCTAGCCGGGAGTGGCCTGGAGTGTGTGTGTGGGATGGCCGGGAGTGGCCTGGAGTGTGTGTGTGGGCTGGCCGGGAGTGGCCTGGAGTGTGTGTGTGGGCTGGCCGGGAGTGTCCTGGCCTGGAGTGTGTGTGGGCTGCCCAGGAGTGGCCTGGCCTGGAGTGTGTGTGGGCTGGCCGGGAGTGGCCTGGAGTGTGTGTGTGGGCTGGCCGGGAGTGGCCTGGAGTGTGTCTGGGCTACCCGGGAGTGGCCTAGAGTGTGTGTGTGGGCTGGCCGGGAGTGGCCTGGAGTGTGTGTGTGGGCTGGCCGGGAGTGGCCTGGAGTGTGTGTGTGGGCTGCCGGGGAGTGGCCTGGAGTGTGTGTGTGGGCTGGCCGGGAGTGGCCTGGCGTGTGTCTGGGCTACCCGGGAGTGGCCTAGAGTGTGTGTGTGGGCTGGCCGGGAGTGGCCTGGAGTGTGTGTGTGGGCTGGCCGGGAGTAGCCTGGAGTGTGTGTGTGGGCTGGCCGGGAGTGGCCTGGAGTGTGTGTGTGGGAGGCCGGGAGTGGCCTGGAGAGTGTGTGTGGGCTGGCCGGGAGTGGTCTGGAGAGTGTGTGTGGGCTGGCCGGGAGTGGCCTGGAGTGTGTGTGGGCTGGCCGGGAGTGGTCTGGAGAGTGTGTGTGGGCTGGCCGGGAGTGGCCTGGAGTGTGTGTGTGGGCTGCCCGGGAGTGGCCTGGAGTGTGTGTGTGGGCTGGCCGGGAGTGACCTGGAGTGTGTTTGTGGGCTGGCCGGGAGTGGCCTAGAGTGTGTGTGTGGGCTGGCCGGGTGTAGCCTGGTAGTCAGCGCGCAGGGAGTGTTACCCGCGCAGGAGGCCTCCTCCAGTCAGACCCAGTCCACCTCCAGCTCCCTTACACATCCCTTCACCCTCTCCACGCTGACTGCTCAGTGATACAACAGAAGATTCAGCAGGGCCAGGCCGCCCAGCTGCCCCCTCATTGTAGAATCATCTTGCGTATTCTAGAAACTCGCCCCATTTGTTACAGTGTTTCCAGAGAATAATTTACAGTGGTCCCTGGGCAGTATATCATTATTTGCAGTGGTCCCTGGGTAGAATATAATTTTTTACTGCGGTCCTTGGGTTGTATATCATTATTTACAGTGGTCCCTGGGTAGTATATGATTATTTGCAGTGGTCCCTGGGTAGAATATCATTATTTACAGTGGTCCCTGGGCAGTATTTCATTAGTTACAGAGGTCCCTGGGCAGTATTTCATTAGTTACAGTGGTCCCTGGGAAGTATATCATTATTTAGTGTGGTCCCTGGGTAGTATATCATTATTTACAGTGGTCCCTGACTAGAATATCATTATTTACAGTGGTCCCTGGGCAGTATATCATTATTTACAATGGTCCCTGAGTAGAATATCATTATTTACAGTGGTCCCTGGGCAGTATATCATTATTTACAGTGTCCCTGGGCAGTATATCATTATTTACAGTGGCCTTGGGGAGGTAGCATAATTTACAGTGGCCACTGGATCGTATTTCATTATTTACAGTGGTCCCTGGGCAGTATTTCATTAGTTACAGTGGTCCCTGGGAAGTATAACATTATTTACAGTGTCCCTGGGTAGAATATCATTATCTTCAGCGGTTCCTGGGTTGTATACCATTATTTACAGTGGCCTTGGGGAGGTAGCATAATTTACTGTGGTCTCTGGGTCGTATTGCATTAGTTACAGTGGTCCCTGGGCAGTATTTCATTAGTTGCAGTGGTCCCTGGGTAGTATATCATTATTTATAGTGGTCCCTGGGCAGTATGTCATTATTTACTGAGGTCCCTGGGTAGTATATCATTATTTACAGTGGTCCCTGGGTAGTATATCATTATTTACAGTAGTCCCTGGGTAGTATATCATTATTTACAGTGGTCCCTGGGTAGTATATCATTACTTACAGTGGTCCCTGGGCAGTATATCATTATTTACAGTGGTCCCTGAGTAGAATATCATTATTTACATTGGTCCCTGGGTAGTATATCATTATTTACAGTGGCCCCTGGGTAGAATATCATTATTTATTGTGGTCCCTGGGCAGTATATCATTATTTACAGTGATCCCTGGGTAGATTATTATCATTTGCAGTGATCCTTTGTTAGTATAGCATTTTGTACACGGGTCCCTGAGTAGTATCTCAGTATTTACAGTGGTCCCTTGGAAGCATATCGTTATTCACCGTGGTCCCTGTGTAGTATATCATTATGCACAGTGGTCCCTGGGTGAATAACATTATATATAGTTGTCCTTAGTTGGTAAATCATTATTTATACTTGTCCCTGGGTAGTATATCATTATTTACAGGGGCCTTGGGTAGTTATCATCATTTACAGTTTTCACTGGATAGTATTTCATTAGTGACAGTGGTCCCGGGGCAGTATGTCATTATTTACAGTGGTCTCTGGGTGGTTTATCTTTATTTACAGTGGTCCCCGGGTGGTTTTTCTTTATTTACAGTGATCTCTGGGTGGTTTATCTTTATTTACAGTGGCCCTGGGCGGTTTATCTTTATTTACAGTGGTCTCTGGGTGGTTACTCGTTATTTACAGTGGTCCCTGGGTGGTTTATGTTTATTTACAGTGGTCCCGTGGTGGTTTATCTTTATTTACAGTGGACTCTGGGTGGTTTATCTTTATTTACAGTGGTCCCTGGGTGGTTTATCTTTATTTACAGTGGTCTCTGGGTGTTTTATCTTTATTTACAGTGGTCCCTGTGTGGTTTATCTTTATTTACAGTGGTCCCTGGGTGGTTTATCTTTATTTAAAGTGGTCGCTGGGAGGTTTAACTTTATTTACAGTGGTCCGCGGGTGGTTTATCTTAATTTACAGTGGTCCCCGGGTGGTTTATCTTTATTTACAGTGTTCCCCGGGTGTTTTATCTTTATTTACAGAGGTCCCGGGGTAGTTTATCTTTATTTACAGTGGTTCCCTGGGCGGTTTATCTTTATTTACAGTGGTCCCTGGGTAGTTTATCTTTATTTACAGTGGTCCCTGGGTGGTTTATCTTTATTTACAGTAGTCCCTGGGTGGTTTATCTTTATTTACAGTGGTCCCTGTGTGGTTTATCCTTATTTACAGTGGTCCCTGGGTGGTTTATCTTTATTTACAGTGGTCACTGGGTGGTTTATCCTTATTTACAGTGGTCCCTGGGTGGTTTATCTTTATTTACAGTGGTCCCTGGGTGGTTTATCTTTATTAACAGTGGTCCCTGGGTGGTTTATCTTTATTTACAGTGGCCCCTGGGTGGTTTATCTTTATTTACAGTGGTTCCTGGGTGTTTTATCTTTATTTACAGTGGTCCCTGGGTGGTTTATCTTTATTTACAGTGGTCCCCGGGTGGTTTATCTTTATTTACAGTGGTTCCTGGGTGGTTTACCTTTATTTACAGTGGTCCCGGGTGGTTTATATTTATTTACAGTGGTCTCTGGGTGGTTTATCATTATTTACACTGGTCCCTGGGTGGTTTATCTTTATTTACAGTGTTCCCTGGGTGGATTATTTTTATTTACAGTGGTCCCTGGGTGGTTTATCTTTATTTACAGTGGTCTCTGGGTGGTTTATCTTTATTTACAGTGGTTCCCGGGTGGTTTATCTTTATTTACAGTGGTTCCCTGGGTGGTTTATCTTTATTTACAGTGGTACCTGGGTGGTTTATCTTTATTTACAGTGGTCCCTGGGTGGTTTATCTTTATTTACAGTGGTTCCCTGGGTGGTTTATCTTTATTTACAGTGGTCCCTGGGTGGCTTATCTTTATTTACAGTGGTGCCCGGTTGCTTTATCTTTATTTACACTGGTCCCTGGGTGGTTTATATTTATTTACAGTGTTCCCTGGGTGGTTTACCTTTATTTACAGTGGTTCCCTGGGTGGTTTATCTTTATTTACAGTGGTCCCTGTGTGGTTTATCTTTATTTACAGTGGTCCCCGGGTGCTTTATCTTTATTTACACTGGTCCCTGGGTGGTTTATATTTATTTACAGTGGTCTCTGGGTGGTTTATCTTTATTTACAGTGGTTCCCGGGTGGTTTATCTTTATTTACAGTGGTTCCCTGGGTGGTTTATCTTTATTTACAGTGGTACCTGGGTGGTTTATCTTTATTTACAGTGGTCCCTGGGTGGTTTATCTTTATTTACAGTGGTTCCCTGGGTGGTTTATCTTTATTTACAGTGGTCCCCGGTTGCTTTATCTTTATTTACACTGGTCCCTGGGTGGTTTATATTTATTTACAGTGTTCCCTGGGTGGTTTATTTTTATTTACAGTAGTCCCTGGGTGGTTTATCTTTATTTACAGTGGTCTCTTGGTGGTTTATCTTTATTTACAGTGGTTCTCGGGTGGTTTATCTTTATTTACAGTGGTTCCCTGGGTGGTTTATCTTTATTTACAGTGGTACCTGGGTGGTTTATCTTTATTTACAGTGGTCCCTGGGTGGTTTATCTTTATTTACAGAGGTTCCCTGGGTTGTTTATCTTTATTTACAGTGGTCCCTGTGTGGGTTATCTTTATTTACAGTGGTCCCCGGGTACTTTATCTTTATTTACACTGGTCCCTGGGTGGTTTATATTTATTTACAGTGGTCTCTGGGTGGTTTATCTTTATTTACAGTGGTTTCCGGGTGGTTTATCTTTATTTACAGTGGTTCCCTGGGTGGTTTATCTTTATTTACAGTGGTACCTGGGTGGTTTATCTTTATTTACAGTGGTCCCTGGGTGGTTTATCTTTATTTACAGTGGTTCCCTGGGGGTTTATCTTTATTTACAGTGGTCCCTGGGTGGTTTATCTTTATTTACAGTGGTCCCCGGGTGCTTTATCTTGATTTACACTGGTCCCTGGGTGGTTTATATTTATTTACAGTGGTCTCTGGGTAGTTTATCTTTATTTACAGTGGTCCCTGGGTGATTTATCTTTATTTACAGTGGTCCCTGGGTGGTTTATCTTTATTTACAGTGGTCCCTGGGCAGTATTTCATTAGTTACAGTGGTCCCTGGGAAGTACATCATTATATACAGTGGTCCCTGGGCAGTATTTCATTAGTTACAGTGGTCCCTGGGAAGTATATCATTATTTACAGTGTCGCTGGGTAGAATATCATTATCTTCAGCGGTTCCTGGGTTGTATACCATTATTTACAGTGGCCTTGGGGAGGTAGCATAATTTACTGTGGTCTCTGGGTCGTATTTCATTAGTTACAGTGGTCCCTGAGCAGTATTTCATTAGTTGCAGTGGTCCCTGGGCAGTATTTCATTAGTTACAGTGGTCCCTTGGCAGTATGTCATTATTTACTATGGTCCCTGGGTAGTATAGCATTATTGACAGTGTCCCTGGGTAGTATATCATTATTTACAGTGGTCCCTGGGTAGTATATCATTACTTACAGTGGTCCCTGGGCAGTATATCATTATTTACAGTGGTCCCTGAGTAGAATATCATTATTTACAGTGGTCCCTGGGTAGTATATCATTATTTACTGTGGCCCCTGGGTAGAATATCATTATTTATTGTGGTCCCTGGGCAGTTTATCATTATTTACAGTGATCCCTGGGTAGATTATTATCATTTGCAGTGATCCTTTGTTAGTATAGCATTTTGTACACGGGTCCCTGAGTAGTATCTCAGTATTTACAGTGGTCCCTTGGAAGCATATCGTTATTCACCGTGGTCCCTGTGTAGTATATCATTATGCACAGTGGTCCCTGGGGAGAATAACGTTATATATAGTTATCCCTAGTTAGAAAATCATTATTTATACTTGTCCCTGGTTAGTATATCATTATTTACAGGGGCCTTGGGTAGTTATCATCATTTACAGTTTTCACTGGATAGTATTTCATTAGTGACAGTGGTCCCGGGGCAGTATGTCATTATTTACAGTGGTCTCTGGGTGGTTTATCTTTATTTACAGTGGTCCCTGGGTGGTTTATCTTTATTTACAGTGGTCCCCGGGTGGTTTTTCTTTATTTACAGTGATCTCTGGGTGGTTTATCTTTATTTACAGTGGCCCTGGGCGGTTTATCTTTATTTACAGTGGTCTCTGGGTGGTTACTCGTTATTTACAGTGGTCCCTGGGTGGTTTATGTTTATTTACAGTGGTCCCGGGGTGGTTTATCTTTATTTACAGTAGTCCCTGGGTGGTTTATCTCTATTTACAGTGGTCCCTGGGTGGTTTATCTTTATTTACAGTGGTCCCTGGGTGGTTTATCTTTATTTACAGTGGTGCCTGGGTTGTTTATCTTTATTTACAGTGGTCCCTGTGTGGGTTATCTTTATTTACAGTGGTCCCCGGGTACTTTATCTTTATTTACACTGGTCCCTGGGTGGTTTATATTTATTTACAGTGGTCTCTGGGTGGTTTATCTTTATTTACAGTGGTTTCCGGGTGGTTTATCTTTATTTACAGTGGTTCCCTGGGTGGTTTATCTTTATTTACAGTGGTACCTGGGTGGTTTATCTTTATTTACAGTGGTCCCTGGGTGGTTTATCTTTATTTACAGTGGTTCCCTGGGGGTTTATCTTTATTTACAGTGGTCCCTGGGTGGTTTATCTTTATTTACAGTGGTCCCCGGGTGCTTTATCTTGATTTACACTGGTCCCTGGGTGGTTTATATTTATTTACAGTGGTCTCTGGGTAGTTTATCTTTATTTACAGTGGTCCCTGGGTGATTTATCTTTATTTACAGTGGTCCCTGGGTGGTTTATCTTTATTTACAGTGGTCCCTGGGCAGTATTTCATTAGTTACAGTGGTCCCTGGGAAGTACATCATTATATACAGTGGTCCCTGGGCAGTATTTCATTAGTTACAGTGGTCCCTGGGAAGTATATCATTATTTACAGTGTCGCTGGGTAGAATATCATTATCTTCAGCGGTTCCTGGGTTGTATACCATTATTTACAGTGGCCTTGGGGAGGTAGCATAATTTACTGTGGTCTCTGGGTCGTATTTCATTAGTTACAGTGGTCCCTGAGCAGTATTTCATTAGTTGCAGTGGTCCCTGGGCAGTATTTCATTAGTTACAGTGGTCCCTTGGCAGTATGTCATTATTTACTATGGTCCCTGGGTAGTATAGCATTATTGACAGTGTCCCTGGGTAGTATATCATTATTTACAGTGGTCCCTGGGTAGTATATCATTACTTACAGTGGTCCCTGGGCAGTATATCATTATTTACAGTGGTCCCTGAGTAGAATATCATTATTTACAGTGGTCCCTGGGTAGTATATCATTATTTACTGTGGCCCCTGGGTAGAATATCATTATTTATTGTGGTCCCTGGGCAGTTTATCATTATTTACAGTGATCCCTGGGTAGATTATTATCATTTGCAGTGATCCTTTGTTAGTATAGCATTTTGTACACGGGTCCCTGAGTAGTATCTCAGTATTTACAGTGGTCCCTTGGAAGCATATCGTTATTCACCGTGGTCCCTGTGTAGTATATCATTATGCACAGTGGTCCCTGGGGAGAATAACGTTATATATAGTTATCCCTAGTTAGAAAATCATTATTTATACTTGTCCCTGGTTAGTATATCATTATTTACAGGGGCCTTGGGTAGTTATCATCATTTACAGTTTTCACTGGATAGTATTTCATTAGTGACAGTGGTCCCGGGGCAGTATGTCATTATTTACAGTGGTCTCTGGGTGGTTTATCTTTATTTACAGTGGTCCCTGGGTGGTTTATCTTTATTTACAGTGGTCCCCGGGTGGTTTTTCTTTATTTACAGTGATCTCTGGGTGGTTTATCTTTATTTACAGTGGCCCTGGGCGGTTTATCTTTATTTACAGTGGTCTCTGGGTGGTTACTCGTTATTTACAGTGGTCCCTGGGTGGTTTATGTTTATTTACAGTGGTCCCGGGGTGGTTTATCTTTATTTACAGTAGTCCCTGGGTGGTTTATCTCTATTTACAGTGGTCCCTGGGTGGTTTATCTTTATTTACAGTGGTCACTGGGTGGTTTATCCTTATTTACAGTGGTCCCTGGGTGGTTTATCTTTATTTACAGTGGTCACTGGGTGGTTTATCCTTATTTACAGTGGTCCCTGGGTGGTTTATCTTTATTTACAGTGGTCCCTGGGTGGTTTATCTTTCTTTACAGTGGTCCCTGGGTGGTTTATCTTTATTTACAGTGGTCCCTGGGTGGTTTACCTTTATTTACAGTGGTTCCTGGGTGGTATATCTTTATTTACAGTGGTCCCTGGGTGGTTTATCTTTATTTACAGTGGTCCCCGGGTGGTTTATCTTTATTTACATTGGGCCCTGGGTGGTTTATCTTTATTTTCAGTGGTCCCTGGGTGGTTTATCTTTATTTACAGTGGTCTCTGGGTGGTTTATCTTTATTTACAGTGGTCACTGGGTGGTTTATCTTTATTTACAGTGGTCCCTGGGTGGTTTTTCTTTATTTACAATGGTCCCTGGGTGGTTTATGTTTATTTAAAGTGGTTCCTGGGTGGTTTATCTTTACTTACAGTGGTCCCGGGTGGTTTATATTTATTTACAGTGGTCTCTGGGTGGTTTATCATTATTTACACTGGTCCCTGGGTGGTTTATTTTTATTTACAGTGTTCCCTGGGTGGTTTATTTTTATTTACAGTGGTCCCTGGGTGGTTTATCTTTATTTACAGTGGTCTCTGGGTGGTTTATCTTTATTTACAGTGATTCCCGGGTGGTTTATCTTTATTTACAGTGGTTCCCTGGGTGGTTTATCTTTATTTACAGTGGTACCTGGGTGGTTTATCTTTATTTACAGTGGTCCCTGGGTGGTTTATCTTTATTTACAGTGGTTCCCTGGGTGGTTTATCTTTATTAACAGTGGTCCCTGGGTGGTTTATCTTTATTTACAGTGGTCCCCGGGTGCTTTATCTTTATTTACACTGGTCCCTGGGTGGTTTATATTTATTTACAGTGTTCCCTGGGTGGTTTATTTTTATTTACAGTGGTCCCTGGGTGGGTTATCTTTATTTACAGTGGTCTCTGGGTGGTTTATCTTTATTTACAGTGGTTCCCGGGTGGTTTATCTTTATTTACAGTGGTTCCCTGGGTGGTTTATCTTTATTTACAGTGGTACCTGGGTGGTTTATCTTTATTTACAGTGGTCCCTGTGTGGTTTATCTTTATTTACAGTGGTTCCCTGGGTGGTTTATCTTTATTTACAGTGGTCCCTGTGTGGTTTATATTTATTTACAGTGGTCCCCGGGTGCTTTATCTTTATTTACACTGGTCCCTGGGTGGTTTATATTTATTTACAGTGGTCTCTTGGTGGTTTATCTTTATTTACAGTGGTTTCCGGGTGGTTTATCTTTATTTACAGTGGTTCCCTGGGTGGTTTATCTTTATTTACAGTGGTACCTGGGTGGTTTATCTTTATTTACAGTTGTCCCTGGGTGGTTTATCTTTATTTACAGTGGTTCCCTGGGTGGTTTATCTTTATTTACAGTGGTCCCTGGGTGGTTTATCTTTATTTACAGTGGTCCCCGGGTGCTTTATCTTTATTTACACAGGTCCCTGGGTGGTTTATATTTATTTACAGTGGTCTCTGGGTAGCTAATCTTTATTTACAGTGGTCCCTGGGTAATTTATCTTTATTTACAGTGGTCCCTGGGTGGCTTATCTTTATTTACAGTGGTCCCCGTGTGCTTTATCTTTATTTACACTGGTCCCTGGGTGGTTTATATTTATTTACAGTGGTCTCTGGGTAGTTTATCTTTATTTACAGTTGTCCCTGGGTGATTTATCTTTATTTACAGTGGTCCCTGGGTGGTTTATCTTTATTTACAGTGGTTCCTTCGTGGTTTATCATTATTTACAGTGGTCCCTGCGTGGTTTATCTTTATTTACAGTGGTCCCTGGGTGGTTTATCTTTATTTACAGCGGTCCCTGGGTGGTTTATTTTTATCTACAGTGGTCCCCGGGTGGTTTATCTTTATTTACATTGGTCCCTGGGAGGTTTATCTTTATTTACAGTGGTCCCTGGGTGGTTTATCTTTATTTACAGTGGTCTCTGGGTGGTTTATCTTTATTTACACTGCTCCCTGGGTGGTTTATCTTCACTTACAGTGTTCCCTGGGTGGTTTATCTTAATTTACAGTGGTCTCTGGGTGGTTTATCTTTATTTACAGTGGTCCCTGGGTGGTTTATCTTTATTTACAGCGGTCCCTGGGTTGTTTATCTTTATATACAGTGGTCCCTGGGTGGTTTATCTTTATTTACAGTGGTCCCTGGGTGGTTTATCTTTATTTACAGTGGTCCCTGGGTGGTTTATCTTTATTTACTGTGGTCTCTGGGTGGTTTATCTTTATTTCCAGTGGTCCCTGGGTGGTTTTTTTCTTTATTTACAGTGGTCTCTGGGTGGTTTATCTTTATTTACAGTGGTCCCTGGTTGGTTTATCTTTATTTACAGTGGTCCCTGGGTGGTTTATCTTTATTTACAGTGGTCCCTGGGTGGTTTATCTTTATTTACTGTGGTCTCTGGGTGGTTTATCTTTATATACAGTGGTCCCTGGGTGGTTTATCTTTAATTACAGTGGTCTCTGGGTGGTTTATCTTTATTTACAGTGGTCCCTGGGTGGTTTATCTTTATTTACAGTGGTCCCTGGGTGGTTTATCTTTATTTACAGTGGACTCAGGGTGGTATATCTTTATTTACAAATGTCCCTGGGTGGTTTTGTCTTTATTTACAGTGGTCCCCGGGTGGGTTATCTTTATTTACAGTGGTCCCTGGGAGGTTTATCTTTATTTACAGTGGACCCTGGGTGGTTTATCTTTATTTACAGTGGTCATTGAGTGGTTTATCTTTATTTACTGTGATCCCCGTGTGGTTTATCTTTATTTACAGTTGACCCTGGGAGGTTTATCTTTATTTACAGTGGTCTCTGGGTGGTTTATCTTTATTTACAGTGGACACTGGGTGGTATATCTTTATTTACAAATGTCCCTGGGTGGTTTTGTCTTTATTTACAGTGGTCCCCGGGTGGTTTATCTTTATTTACAGTGGACCCTGGGTGGTATTTCTTTATTTACAAATGTCCCTGGGTGGTTTTGTCTTTATTTACAGTGGTCCCCGTGTGGTTTATCTTTATTTACAGTGGTCCCTGGGAGGTTTATGTTTATTTACAGTGGACCCTGGGTGGTTTATCTTTATTTACAGTGGACCCTGGGTGGTTTATCTTTATTTACAGTGGACCCTGGGTGGTTTATCTTTATTTACAGTTGTCCCTGGGCTGTTTATCTTTATTTACAGTGGTCCCTGGGTGGTTTACCTTTATTTACAGTGGTCCCTGGGTGGTGTATCTTTATTTACAGTGGTCCCTGGGTGGTTTATCTTTATTTACAGTGGTACCTGGGTGGTTTACCTTTATTTACAGTGGTCCCTGGGTGGTTTATCTTTATTTACAGTGGTCCCTGGGTGGTTGATCTTTATTTACAGTGGTCCCTGGGTGGTTAATCGTTATTTACAGTGGTCCCCGGGTGGTTTATCTTTATTTACAGTGGTCCCTGGGTGGTTTATCTTTATTTACAGTGGTCCCTGGGTGGTTTATCTTTATTTACAGTGGTCCCTGGGTGGTTTATCTTTATTTACAGTGGTCCCTGGGTGGTTTATCTTTATTTACAGTGGTTCCTGGGTGGTTTATCTTTATTTACAGTGGTCCCTGGGTAGTTTATCTTTATTTACAGTGGTCCCTGGGTGGTTTATCTTTATTTACAGTGGTCCCGTGTGGTTTATCTTTATTTACAGTGGTCTCTGGGTGGTTTATCTTTATTTACAGTGGTCCCTGGGAGGCTTATCTTTATTTACAGTGTTCCCTGGGTGGTTTATCTTCATTAACAGTGGTCCCTGGGTGGTTTATCTTTATTTACAGTGGTCCCTGGGTGGTTTATCTTTATTTACAGTGGTCCCTGGGTGGTTTATCTTTATTTACAGTGGTCCCTGGGTGGTTTATCTTTATTTACAGTGGACCCTGGGTGGTATATCTTTATTTACAATGGTCCCTGGGTGGTTTTGTATTTATTTACAGTGGTCCCTGGGTGGTTTATCTTTATTTACAGTGGTCCCCGGGTGGTTTATCTTTATTTACAGTGGTCCCTGGGTTGTTTTTCTTTATTTACAGTGGTCCCCGTGTGGTTTATCTTTATTTACAGAGGTCCCTGGGTGGTTTATCTTTATTTACAGTGGTCCCTGGGTGGTTTATCTTTATTTACAGTGGTCCCAGGGTGGTTTATCTTTATTTACAGTGGTCCCCGGGTGGTTTATCTTTATTTACAGTGGTCCCCGGGTTGGTTTATCTTTATTTACAGTGGTCCCTGGGTGGTTTATCTTTATTTGCAGTGGTCCCCGGGTGATTTATCTTTATTTACAGTGGTCCCCGGGTGGTTTATCTTTATTTACAGTGGACGCTGGGTGGTTTATCTTAATTTACAGTGGCCCCAGGTTGGTTTATCTTTATTTACAGTGGTCCCTGAGTGGTTTATCTTTATTACAGTGGTCCCTGGGTGGTTTATCTTTATTTACAGTGGTCCCTGGGTGGTTTATCTTTATTTACAGTGGTCCCTGGGTGGTTGATCTTTATTTACAGTGGTCCCTGGGTGGTTTATCTTTATTTACAGTGGTCCCTGGGTGGTTTATCTTTATTTACAGTGGTCCCTGGGTGGTTTATCTTTATTTACAGTGGTCCCTGGGTGGTTTATCTTTATTTACAGTGGTCCCTGGGTGGTTTATCTTTATTTACAGTGGACCCTGGGTGGTATATCTTTATTTACAATGGTCCCTGGGTGGTTTTGTATTTATTTACAGTGGTCCCTGGGTGGTTTATCTTTATTTACAGTGGTCCCCGGGTGGTTTATCTTTATTTACAGTGGTCCCTGGGTTGTTTTTCTTTATTTACAGTGGTCCCCGGGTGGTTTATCTTTATTTACAGTGGTCCCTGGGTGGTTTATCTTTATTTACAGTGGTCCCTGGGTGGTTTATCTTTATTTACAGTGGTCCCAGGGTGGTTTATCTTTATTTACAGTGGTCCCCGGGTGGTTTATCTTTATTTACAGTGGTCCCCGGGTTGGTTTATCTTTATTTACAGTGGTCCCTGGGTGGTTTATCTTTATTTGCAGTGGTCCCCGGTTGATTTATCTTTATTTACAGTGGTCCCCGGGTGGTTTATCTTTATTTACAGTGGACGCTGGGTGGTTTATCTTAATTTACAGTGGCCCCCGGTTGGTTTATCTTTATTTACAGTGGTCCCTGAGTGGTTTATCTTTATTACAGTGGTCCCTGGGTGGTTTATCTTTATTTACAGTGGTCCCTGGGTGGTTTATCTTTATTTACAGTGGTCCCTGGGTGGTTTATCTTTATTTACAGTGGTCCCTGGGTGGTTTATCTTTATTTACAGTGGTCCCTGGGTGGTTTATCTTTATTTACAGTGGTGCCTGGGTTGTTTATCTTTATTTACAGTGGTCCCTAGGTGGTTTATCTTTATTTACTGTGGTCCCTGGGAAGTATATCATTATACTGTATCATTTAGTGGGCAGCACAGTGTATTATTATGTCATTTAGCACCACTATATCATTTAGTGTGCAGCACGGTAGCATAGTGGATAGCACAATTGTTTCACAGCTCCAGGGTCCCAGGTTCGATTCCGGCTTGGGTCACTGTCTGTGCGGAGTCTGCACATCCTCCCCGTGTGTGCGTGGGTTTCCTCCGGGTGCTCCGGGTTTTTCCCACAGCCCAAAGATGTGCAGTTTACGTAAATTGGCCATGATAAGCAAAATGGTGAGTCGCAAAAAGTTGGTCTGCAGGTGCAACAGGTGATTAAGAGGGATGGAGTTCAAGACTAGTGAGTTTATGCTGCAATTGTATAGGGTGTTGGCGAGGCCGCATCAGGAGTATTGTGTTCAGTTTTGGTCTCCTTACCTGAGAAAGGACATATTGGCACTGGAGGGAGTGCAGAGGAGATTCACGAGGTTGATCCCAGAGTTGAGGGGATTAGATTATGACGAGAAGTTGAGTAGACTGGGATTGTACTCATTGGAGTTTAGAAGGATGCGGCGGGGGATCTTATTGAAACATATAAAATTATGAAGGGAAAAGATAGGATAGATGCGGGCAGGTTGTTTCCCCTGGTCGGGGAAAGCAGAACTAGGGGGCATAGCCTCAAAATAAGGGGAAGTAGATTTAGGACGGAGTGTAGGGGGAACTTCTTCACCTAAAGGGTTGTGAATCTCTGGAACTCCTTGCCCAGTGAAGCAGTTGAGGCTCCTTCTTTAAACGTTTTTAAGAAAAAGATAGATGCCTTTCTAACGAATAAAGGGATTCGGGGATATGGTGTATGGGCCGGAGAGTGGAGCTGAGTCCACAAAGATCAGCCATGATCTCATTAAATGGCGGAGCAGGCTCGAGGGGCCAGATGGCCTACTCCTGCTCCTAGTTCTTATGTTCTTATGATAAATTGCCCTTAGTGTACAAAATTGCCTTTAGTGTTGGGTGTGGTTACTCGCTTATGGGGATAGGGTGGAGGTGTGGACTTGGATAGGGTGCTCTTTCCAAGAGCCGAATACTCTACCCAGGGACCACAGTAAATCATAGATCATAGAATTTACAGTAAATTCTATGATCTATGATTTACTGTGGTCCCTGGGTAGAGTATTATTATTTACAGTGTTCCCTGGGTGGTATATCATTATTTTCAGTGGTCCCTGGGTAGTATATCATAGTTTGTCATAGAATTTACAGTGCAGAAGGAGGCCATTCGACCCATCGAGTCTTCGCCGGCTCTTGGAAAGAGCACCCTACCCAACCCTACTCAACACCTCCACCCCATCCCCATAACCCAGTAACCCCACCAAACACTATCATTATTTACAGTAGGCCCTGCTTAGTATATCAATATTTACAGTGGTCCATGGGTAGTATATCATTATTTACAGTGGTCCCTGGGTAGAATATCATTATTTACAGTGGTCACTGGGTAGAATATCATTATTTACAGTGGTCCCTGGTAGTATATCATTATTTACAGTGAATCCTGGGTAGTATATCACTATCTGGTATATCTTTCTCTACAGAGGTCACTGGGTAGTAAATTACTATTTACAGTGACCCCTGTGTTGTACATCATTATTTACAGTGGCCCCTAGGTAGTATGTCATTATTTACAGTAATCCCTGATCAGGATATCACTATTTACAGTAGTCGCTGATAGCATATCATTATTTACAGTGGTCCCTGGGTAATATGTCATGATTTACAGTTGTCTCTGATTAGAATATCATTATTTCCAGTGGTCCCTGGCTGGTCTGTCATTATTTACAGTGGGCCCTGTGCAGTATATCTTATTTACAGTGGTTCCTGGGTAGTTAATCATTATTTACAATGGTCCCTGGGAAGTATATCATTATTAACAGTGGTCCCTGGGTGATTTATAAATATTAACAGCGGTCCCTGGGTAGCAAATCATTATTTACTGTGGTCCCTGGGTAGTATATCATTATTTACAGTGGTACCTAGGTAGCATATCATTATTTACAGTGGTCCCTGTGTAGAATATCATTATTTACAGTGGTCCCTGGGCAGTATATCATTATTTGCAGTGGTACCTAGGTAGCATATCATTATTTACAGGGGTCCCTGGGTAGAATATCATTATTTATAGTGTTCCCTGAGTGGTATATCATTATTTACAGTGGTACCTAGGTAGCATATCATTATTTACAGTGGTCCCTGCGTAGAATATCATTATTTACAGTGGTCCCTGGCCAGTATATCATTATTTGCAGTGGTACCTAGGTAGCATATCATTATTTACAGGGGTCCCTGGGTAGAATATCGTTATTTACAGTGTTCCCTGAGTGGTATACCACTATTTACTGTGGTACCTAGGTAGCATATCATTATTTTCAGTGGTCACTGGGTGGAATATCATTATTTACAGTGTCCTCTGGGTAGTATATCATTATTTACAATTGTCCCTGGGTTGAATATCATTATTTACAGTTGTTGCTGGGTAGAATATCATTATTTACAGTGGTCCCTGGTAGTACATCATTATTTATTGTGTGCCCTGGGCAGTATTTCATTATTCACAGTGGTCCCTGGGCAGTATATCATTATTTACTGTGTGCCCTGGGCAGTATTTCATTATTCACAGTGGTCCCTGGGCAGTATATCATTATTTACTGTGTGCCCTGGGCAGTATTTCATTATTCACAGTGATCACTGGGTAGAATATCATTATTTACAGTGGTCCCTGGTAGTATATCATTATTTACAGTGAATCCTGGGTAGTATATCACTATCTGGTATATCTTTATCTACAGAGGTCACTGGGTAGTAAATTACTATTTACAGTGACCCCTGTGTTGTACATCATTATTTACAGTGGCCCCTGGGTAATATATCATAATTTATAGCGGCCCCTGGGTAGTATGTCATTATTTACAGTAATCCCTGATCAGGATATCACTATTTACAGTAGTCGCTGATAGCATATCATTATTTACAGTGGTCCCTGGGTAATATGTCATGATTTACAGTTGCCTCTGATTAGAATATCATTATTTCCAGTGGTCCCTGGCTGGTCTGTCATTATTTACAGTGGGCCCTGTGCAGCATATCTTATTTACAGTGGTTCCTGGGTAGTTAATCATTATTTACAATGGTCCCTGGGAAGTATATCATTATTAACAGTGGTCCCTGGGTGATTTATAAATATTAACAGCGGTCCCTGGGTAGCAAATCATTATTTACTGTGGTCCCTGGGTAGTATATCATTATTTACAGTGATCCTATGCAGGAGATCATTATTTACTGGGGTCCCTGTGTAGAATATCATTATTTACAGTGTTCCCTGAGTGGTATATCATTATTTACAGTGGTACCTAGGTAGCATATAATTATTTACATGGGTCCCTGTGTAGAATATCATTATTTACAGTGGTCCCTGGGCAGTATATCATTATTTGCAGTGGTACCTAGGTAGCATATCATTATTTACAGGGGTCCCTGGGTAGAATATCATTATTTACAGTGTTCCCTGAGTGGTATATCATTATTTACAGTGGTACCTAGGTAGCATATCATTATTTACAGTGGTCCCTGTGTAGTATATCATTATTTACAGGGGTCCCTGGGTAGAATATCGTTATTTACAGTGTTCCCTGAGTGGTATACCATTATTTACTGTGGTACCTAGTGAAGGAAACTTTAATTTAAGGAATCTTAACCTGTCGAACTACACCAAGTTTGGGGGAAGCTTAGTTAATGAATCAAGTCCTGGCGCAATACGACAAGTTGTAAGATTTGTACTATTTGTAGACTGTGTTAAGTTGTTCGATTCCTTGTATTATTCGACTGTGTATAGTTGAAGGAATTTATATCATCTCTGCTATTCGGTTATCAGTAGCACTTTGCGAATACTGGAACTCAGCAGAAATTTGCAGTATAAACTCCTCAGGTGCCAAAAAGAATTGTTTTATTTGTAGTCGCTTGATTACAATTTGAAAGTCATTTAAAAGGCAATTCGTAGACAATTTGAAAGTCATTTAAAAGGCAATTCGTAGACAATTCGAAGCTTTCAGAGAATTACAGACATTATCTTTCTTTGCTTTGGCAGACAGCTCGAAAGTAACTTTTAAAAGGTCAAAGTCTGGCAATGAAACATGAAGAGAGAGAGAAAGCTAATCTTCAGCTAAACTCAAACTTAAAGTCAAAAGTGGACTAACATCACTGACACAGACTGTTAGACTGACAGAACCCCCAAAAGACATCTCTAAAATGGAGACTATAAAGGACAAAACTGACTAAACTAACAGAAAGACAACACAAAGACATCTCCTCAACACACACACCCAAAGACAACACACTTTCAAAGACAATAAAACCTAAAATGGCGGGGAGAAACTTTTCAGTTATACACTTTCATATCTGTCTTAAATCGTCTAATTACACCCCAATATAATCCTAATTGGTTTGGGTTAGACTCAAACACATTTGATTTGATGGCAAGCCGTCCATCTTCAATGTGCAACATCAGCTTTTCTGACCTAGCTGTTATCTGCATTGTGAACAATGGTGCATTCATGTTGCTGTGTATTCAATCCCTTGACCTTGACAATTAGCACAAGACAGTGTCATTATCTTGAAAATATGCATTTGCCAGAACAACGGACTTCAGGAAAAGTGAATTATGCTGTATAAATGGGTATTTAAAACTGGGGCTCAACATTTATGCTTAAACAGCATATTTTACATATACTAGTTATATTTGAAATACTTGGCTACTACACCTAGGTAGCATATCATTATTTTCAGTGGTCACTGGGTGGAATATCATTATTTACAGTGTCCTCTGGGTAGTATATCATTATTTACAATTGTCCCTGGGTTGAATATCATTATTTACAGTTGTTGCTGGGTAGTATATCATTATTTACAGTGGTCCCTGGTAGTATATCATTATTTACAATTGTCCCTGGGTTGAATATCATTATTTACAGTGGTCCCTGGGCAGTATATCATTATTCACAGTGGTCCCTGGTAGTATATCATTATTTACTGTGTGCCCGCTGCAGTATTTCATTATTCACAGTGGTCCCTGGGCAGTCTATCATTATTTACAGTGGTCCCAGGGCAGTATATCATTATTTACTGTGTGCCCTCTGCAGTATTTCATTATTCACAGTGGTCCCTGGGCAGTATATCATTATTTACTGTGTGCCCTCTGCAGTATTTCATTATTCACAGTGGTCCCTGGGCAGTATATCATTATTTACTGTGTGCTCTGGGCAGTATTTCATTATTCACAGTGGTCCCTGGGCAGTATATCATTATTTACTGTGTGCCCTGGGCAGTATTTCATTATTCACAGTGGTCCCTGTGCAGTATATCATTATTTACTGTGTGCCCTGGGCAGTATTTCATTATTCACAGTGGTCCCTGGGCAGTATATCATTATTTACTGTGTGCCCTGGGCAGTATTTCATTATTCACAGTGATCACTGGGTAGTATATCATTATTTACAGTCGTTCCGTGCAGTATATCATTACCTGCAGTGGTCCCTGGGTAGTATATCATTATTTTCAGTGGTCCTTGTGTAGAAAGTCTTTATTTACAATAGTCCCTGGGTCGTATGTCTTTATTTACCGTGGTCCCTGGGAGTGTATCATTTTTTACAGTGGTCCCTGGGCAGTATATCTTTATTTACAATGGTCCCTGGGCAGTATATCATTATTTACTGTTGTCTCTGATTAGAATATCATTATTTACAGTGGTCACTGGCTGGTATATCATTATTTACAGTGGGCCCTATGCACTATATCTTATTTACAGTGGTTCCTGGGTAGTTTATCATTATTTCCAGTGGTCCCTGGGAAGTATATCATTATTAACAGTGGTCCCTGGGTTATTTGTAAATGTTAACAGCGGTCCCGGCGTACAATATCATTATTTACAGTGGTCCCTGGGCAGTATATCATTATTTACAGTGGTCCCTGGTAGTATATCATTACTTACAGTGTGCCTGGGCAGTATATCATTATTTACAGTGGCTCTGTGTAGTATATCATTATCTGCAGTGGTCCCTGCGTAGTATATCATTATTTGCAATGATCACTGGATAGTATAACATCATCTGTAGTTGTTCCTGGGTAGAATATCATTATTTCCAGTAGTCCTTGTGTAGAAAGTCTTTATTTACAGTGGTTCCTGGGCGATATTCCTTTATTTACAGTGGTCACTGGGTAGTATATCACTATTTGCAGTGGTCCCTGGGCAGTATATCTGTATTTACAGATGATGTGGAGATGCCGGCGTTGGACTGGGGTGAGCACAGTAAGAAGTCTTACAACACCAGGTTAAAGTCCAACTGGTTTGTTTCGATGTCACTAGCTTTCGGAGCGCTGCTCCTTCCTCAGGGGAATGAACAGGTATGTTCCAGAAACATAGATAGACAGATTCAAAGATGCCAGACAATGCTTGGAATATTAGCATTAGCAGGTGATTAAATCTTTACAGATCCAGAGATGGGGTAACCCCAGGTCAAAGAGGTGTGAATTGTACCAAGCCAGGACAGTTGGTAGGATTTTGCAGGCCAGATGGTGGGGGATGAATGTAATGCGACATGAATCCCAGGTCACGGTTGAGGCCGCACTCATGTGTGCGGAATTTGGCTATAAGCTTCTGCTCGGCAATTCTGCGTTGTCGGGGGTCCTGAAGGCCGCCTTGGAGAACGCTTACCCGGAGATCAGAGGCTGAATGCCCCTGACTGCTGAAGTGTTCCCCGACTGGAAGGGAACATTACTGCCTGGTGATTGTCGCACGATGTCGGTTCATTCGTTGTCGCAGCGTCTGCATGGTCTCGCCAATGTACCACGCTTCGGGACACCACTCCCCCAGCAGCCGCGATCCCTCCCCCTCCCCCAGCAGCCGCGGACCCCTCCCCCTCCCCAGCATCCGTGTTCCCTCCCCCTCCCCCAGCAGCCGGGGTCCACTTCCCTCTCCCACAACAACCGCGGTCCCCCTCCCACCCCCAGCAACCGCGGTCCCCCTCCCCTCCCCCAGTAGTAACGGTCCCTCTCCCCCTCCCCCAGCGGCCGCGGTCACCCTCCCCAGCAGCCGCATCCCCCTCCCCAGCAGCCACGGTCCACCTCCCCCTCCCCCAGCAGCCACTATCCCCCTCCCTCTCCCCCAGCAGCCACGGTCCACCTCCCCCTCCCCCAGCAGCCACTGTCCCCCTACCCCTCCCCCAGCAGCCGCGGTCCTCCTCCCCCAGCAGCCGTGGTCCCCCCTCCCCCAGCAGCCGCGGTCCCCCTCCCACCCGCAGCCGCGGTCCCCCTCCCCCAGCTGCCGCTGTACCCCTCCCCCTCCCCCAGCAGCCGCGGCCCCCCTCCCCCAGCAGCCACGGTCCCCTCCCCCTCCCCCAGCAGTCGCGGTCCCCCTCCCCCTCCCCCAGCAGCCACGGTCCCCCTCCCCCAGCAGCCGCGGTCCCCATCCCCTCCCCCAGCAGCCGCGGTCCCCCTCCACCAGCAGCCGCGGTCCCCATCCCCTCCCCCAGCAGCCGCGGACCCCCTCCCCCAGCAGCCGGGGTCCCCCTCCCCAGCAGCCGCGGCCCCCTCCCGCTCCCCCAGCAGCCGTGGTTCCCCACCCCCAGCAGCCGCGGTCCTCCTCCCCCAGCAGCCGTGGTCCCCCCCTCCCCCAGCAGCCGCGGTCCCCCTCTCCAGCAGCCACGGTCCCCCTCCCCCAGCAGCCACGGTCCCCCTCCCCCAGCAGCCGCGGTCCCCCTCCCCAGCAGCCACGGTCCCCCACCCCAGCAGCCGCGGTCCCCCTCCCCTCCCCCAGCAGCCGCGGTCCCCCTCCCCTCCCCCAGCAGCCGCGGTCCCCCTCCCCTCCCCCAGCAGCCACGGTCCCCCTCCCCCTCCCCCAGCAGCCGCGGTCCCCCTCCCCCAGCAGCCACAGTCCCCCTCCCCCTCCCCCAGCAGCCGCGGTCCCCCTCCCCCTCCCCCAGCAGCCGCGGTCCCCCTCCCCCTCCCCCAGCAGCCGCGATCCCCATCCCCCAGCAGCCACGGTCCCCCTCCCCCAGCAGCCGCGGTCCTCCTTCCCCAGCAGCCGCGGTCCCCCTCCCCCAGCAGCCGCGGTCCCCCTCCCCCAGCAGCCGCGGTCCCCCTCCCCAGCAGCTGTGGTCCCCCTCCCCCAGCAGCCACGGTCCCCATCCCCTCCCCAGCAGCCGCGGTCCCCCTCCACAGCAGCCGCGGACCCCCTCCCCCAGCAGCCGCGGTCCCCCTCCCCCAGCAGCCACGGTCCCCCTCCCCCAGCAGCCGCGGTCCCCCTCCCTCAGCAGCCGCGGTCCCCCTCCCCCAGCAGCCGCGGCCCCCTCCACCTCCCGTAGCAGCTGCGGTCCCCCTCCCCCAGCAGCCGCGGTCCCCCCCTCCCCCAGCAGCCGCGGTCCCCCTCCCCAGCAGCCGCGGTCCCCCTCCCCCAGCAGCCACGGTCCCCCTCCCCCAGCAGCCGCGGTCCCCCTCCCCCAGCAGCCGCGGTCCCCCTCCCCCAGCAGCCACGGTCCCCCTCCCCCAGCATCCGCGGTCCCCCTCCCCCAGCAGCCGCGGTCCCCCTCCCCCAGCAGCCGCGGTCTCACTCCCCCTCCCCCAGCAGCCGCGGTCCCCCTCCCCCAGCAGCCGCGGTCCCCCACCCCCTCCCCCAGCAGCCGCTGACCCCCTCCCCCTCCCCAGTAGCTGCGGTCCCCCTCCCCCTCCCCCAGCAGCCATGGTCCCCCTCCCCATCCCCCAGCAGCCGCGGTCCCCCTCCCCCAGCAGCCGCGGTCACCCTCCCCTCCCCCAGCAGCCGCGGTCCCCCTCCCCTCCCCCAGCAGCCGTGGGCCCCCTCCCCCAGCAGCCACGGTCCCCTCCCCTTCCCCCAGCAGCCGCGGTTCCACTCCCCCAGCAGCCGCGGTCCCCCTCCCCCAGCAGCCACGGTCCCCATCCCCTCCCCCAGCAGCCACGGTCCCCCTCCCACAGCAGCCGGGGTCCCCCTCCCCCTGCTGCCGCGGCCCCCTCCCCCTCCCCCAGCAGCCGCGGTCCCCCTCCCCCTCCCCCAGCAGCCGCGGTCCCCCTCCCCCTCCCCCAGCAGCCGCCGTCCCCCTCCCACAGCAGCCGCGGTCCCCCCTCCCCCAGCAGCCGCGGTCCCCCTCCCCAGCAGCCGCGGTCCCCCCCCCCCCCAGCAGCCACGGTTCCCCTCCCCCAGCAGACGCGGTCCCCCTCCCCCAGCAGCCGCGGTGCCCCACCCCAGCCGCCGCGGTCCCCCTCCCCTCCCCCAGCAGCCGCGGTTCCACTCCCCACCCCAGCAGCCGCGGTCTCCCTCCCCTCCCCCAGCAGCTGCGGTCCCCCTCCCCAGCTGCCGCGGTCCCACTCCCCTCCCCCAGCAGCCGAGGACCCCTCCCCCTCCACCAGCAGCCGCAGTCCCCCTGCCCCAGCAGCCACAGTCCCCCTCTCCCTCCCCCAGCAGCCGCGGTCCCCCTCCCCCAGCAGCCGCGGTCCCCCTCCCCCTCCCCCAGCAGCCGCGATCCCCCTCCCCCAGCAGCCACGGTCCCCCTCCCCCAGCAGCCACGGCCCCCCTCCCCCAGCAGCCGCGGTCCCCCTCCCCAGCAGCCGCGGTCCCCCTCCCCCAGCAGCCGCGGACCCCTTCCCCCTCCCCCAGCAGCCGCGGTCTCGCTCCCCCTCCCCCAGCGACCGCGGTCCCCCTCCCCCAGCAGCCGCGGTCCCCCTCCCCTCCCCCAGCAGCCGCGGTCCCCCTCCCCCAGCAGCCGCGATCCCCCTCCCCAGCAGCCACGGTCCCCCTCCCCCAGCAGCCGCGGTCCCCCTTCCCCAGCAGCCGCGGTCCACCTCCCCGAGCAGCCGCGGTCCCCCTCGCCCAGCAGCCGCGGTCCCCCTCCCCAGCAGCTGCGGTCCCACTCCCCCAGCAGCCGCGGTCCCCCTCCCCAGCAGCCATGGTCCCCCTCCCCCAGCAGCCGCGGTCCCCCTCCCCAAGCAGCCGCGGTCCCCCTCCCCCAGCAGCCGCGGTCCACCTCCCCCTCCCCCCGCAGCCGCGGTCTCCCTCCCCTCCCCGAGCAGCCGCGGTCCCCCTCCCCTCCCCCAGCAGCCGCGGTCCCCCTCCCCCTCCCCCAGCAGCCGCGATCCCCCTCCCCAGCAGCCACGGTCCCCCTTCCCCAGCAGCCGCGGTCCCCCTTCCCCAGCAGCCGCGGTCCCCCTCCCCCAGCAGCCGCGGTCCCCCTCCCTCAGCAGCCGCTGCCCCCCTCCCCAGCAGCTGCGGTCCCCCTCCCCCAGCAGCCACGGTCCCACTCCCCTCCCCCAGCAGCCGCGGTCCCACTCCCCCAGCAGCCTCGGTCCCCCTCCCCTCCCCCAGCAACCACGGTCCCTCTGCCCAGCAGCCACGGTCCCCCTCCCCTCCCCCAGAAGCCGCGGTACACCTCCCCCAGCAGCCGCGGTCATCCTCCCCCAGCAGCCGCGGTCCCCCCTCCCCCAGCAGTCGCGGTCCCCCTCCCCCAGCAGCCGCGGTCCCCCTTCACTCCCCCAGCAGCCGCGGTCCCCCTCCCCCAGCAGCCACGGTCCCCCTCCCACAGCAGCCGCGGTCCCCCTCCCCCAGCAGCCGCGGTCCCCCTCCCCCAGCAGCCACGGTCCCCCTCCCCCTCCACCAGCAGCCGCGGTCCCCCTCCCCCAGCAGCCGCGGTCCCCCTCCCCCAGCAGCCGCGTTCCCCCTCCCTCAGCAGCCGCGGTCTCACTCCCCCTCCCCCAGCAGCCGCGGTCCCCCTCCCCCAGCAGCCGCGGTCCCCCACACCCTCCCCAGTAGCCGCGGTCCCCCTCCCCTCCCCCAGCAGCCGCGGTCCCCCTCCCCAGCAGCCGCGGTCCCCCTCCCCCTCCCCCAGCAGCCGCGATCACCCTCCCCCAGCAGCCACGGTCCCCCTCCCCCAGCAGTCACGGTCCCCCTCCCCCAGCAGCCGCGGTCCCCCTCCCCCAGCAGCCGCGGTCCCCCTCCCCCAGCAGCCGCGGTCCCCCACACCCTCCCCAGTAGCCGTGGTCTCGCTCCCCCTCCCCCAGCAGCCGCGGTCCCCCTCCCCCAGCAGCCGCGGTCCCCCTCCCCCTCCCCCAGCAGCCGCGGTCCCCCTCCCCTCCCCCAGCAGCCGCGGTCCCCCTTCCCCTCCCCCAGCAGCCGCGGTCCCTCTCCCCCAGCAGCCGCGATCCCCCACCCCAGCAGCCACGGTCCCCCTCCCCCAGCAGCCGCGGTCCCCCTTCCCCAGCAGCCGTGGTCCACCTCCCCGAGCAGCCGCGGTCCCCCTCCCCCAGCAGCCGCGGTCCCCCTCCACAGCAGCTGCGGTCCCCCTCCCCCAGCAGCCGCGGTCCCCCTCCCCAGCAGCCATGGTCCCCCTCCCCCAGCAGCGGTGGTCCCCCTCCCCAAGCAGCCGCGGTTCCCCTCCCCCAGCAGCTGCGGTCCACCACCCCCTCCCCCAGCAGCCGCGGTCTCCCTCCCCTCCCCCAGTAGCCGCGGTCCCCCTCCCCTCCCCCAGCAGCCGCGGTCCTCCTCCCCCTCCCCCAGGATCCGCGAACCCCCTCCCCAGCAGCCACGGTCCCCCTCCCCCAGCAGCCGGGGTCCCCCTTCCCCAGCAGCCGCGGTCCCCCTCCCCCAGCAGCCGCGGTCCCCCTCCCCAGCAGCCGCTGTCCCCCTCCCCAGCAGCTGCGGTGTCCCTACCCCAGCAGCCACTGTCCCACTCCCCTCCCCCAGCAGCCGCGGTCCCACTCCACCAGCAGCCGCGGTCCCCCTCCCCTCCCCCAGCAGCCGCGGTCCCCCTCCCCAGCAGCCACGGTCCCCCTCCCCCAGCAGCCGCCGTCCCCCTCCCCCTCCCCAGCAGTCGCGGTCCCCCTCCCCCAGCAGCCGCGGTCCCCCTTCCCTCCCCCAGCAGCCACGGTCCCCCTCCCCAGCAGCCGCAGTCCCCCTCCCCCAGCAGCCGCGGTCCCCCTCCCCCTCCCCCAGTAGCCGGGGTCCCCCCCCCAGCAGCCGCGGTCTGCCTCCCCCAGCAGCCGCGGTCCCCCTCCCCCAGCAGCCGCGGTCCCCCTCACCAACAGCCGCGGTCCCCCTCCCCCAGCAGCCGCGGTCCCCCTCCCCCAGCAGCCGCGGTCCCCCACCCCCAGCAGCCGCGGTCCCCCTCCCCCAGCAGCCGTGGTCCCCCTCCCCCAGCAGCCGCGGTCCCCCTCCCCTCCCCAGCAGCCTCGGTCCCCCTCTCCATCCCCCAGCAGCCGCGGTCCCCCTCCCCCAGCAGCCGCGGTCCCCCTCCACCAGCAGCCGCGGACCCCCTCCCCCAGCAGCCGCGGTCCCCCTCCCCAGCAGCCGCGGTCCTCCTCCCCCAGCAGCCGCGGTCCCCCTCCCCCAGCAGCCGTGGTCCCCCTCACCTCCCCCAGCAGCCGCGGTCCCCCTCCCCCAGCAGCCGCGGTACCCCTCCCCTCCCCCAGCAGCCGCAGTCCGCCTCCCCAGCAGCCGCGGTCCCCCTCCCCCAGCACCCGCGGTGCCCCTCCCCCAGCAGCCGCGTTACCCCTCCCCCAGCATCCGCGGTCCCCTTCCCCCTCCCCCAGCAGCCGCGGTCCCCCTCCCCCAACAGCCGCGGTCCCCCTCTACCAGCAGCCGCTGTCCCCCTCCCCCAGCAGCCGTGGTCCCCCTCCCCCAGCAGCCGCGGTCCCCCTCCTCCAGCAGCCGCGGTCCCCCTCCCCCAGCAGCCGCGGTCCCCCTCCCCCAGCAGCCGCGGTCCCCCTCCCCCAGCAGCCACGGTCCCCCTCCCCCAGCAGCCGCGGTCCCCCTCCACCAGCAGCCGCAGTCCCCCTCCCCCAGCAGCCGCGGTCCCCCTCCCCCAGCAGCCGCGGTCCCCTTCCCCAGCAGCCGCGGTCCCCTTCCCCAGCAGCCGCGGTCCCCCTCCCCAGCAGCCGCGGTCCCCCTCCCGAGCAGCCGCGGTCCCCCTCCCCCAGCAGCCGCGGTCCCCCTCCCCCAGCAGCCGCGGTCCCCCTCCCCCAGCAGCCGCGGTCCCCCTCCCCTCCCCCAGCAGCCGCGGTCCCCCTCCCCCAGCAGCCGCGGTCCCCCTCCCCCAGCAGCCGCGGTCCCCCTCCCCCAGCAGCCGCGGTCCCCCTCCCCCAGCAGCCGAGGGGCCCCTCCCCCAGCAGCCGCGGTCCCCCTCCCCCTCCCCCAGCAGCCGCGGCCCCCCTCCCCTCCCCCAGCAGCCGCGGCCCCCCTCCCCCAGCAGCCGCGCTCCCCCCTCCCCCAGCAGCCGCGGTCCCCCTCCCCCTCCCCCTGCAGCCGCGGTCCCCCTCCCCCAGCAGCCGCGGTCCCCCTCCCCCTCCCCAGCCGCCGGGGTCCCCCTTCCCCAGCAGCCGCGGTCCCCCTCCCCCAGCAGCCTCGGTCCCCCTCCCCCAGCAGCCGCGGTCCCCCTCCCCCAGCAGCCGCGGTCCCCCTCCCCCAGCAGCCGCGGTCCCCCTCCCCCCGCAGCCGCGGTCCCCCTCCCCAGCAGCCGCGGTCCCCCTCCCCCAGCAGCCGCGGTCCCCCTCCCCCAGCAGCCGCGGTCCCCCTCCCCCAGCAGCCGCGGTCCCCCTCCCCAGCAGCCGCGGTCCCCCTCCCCCAGCAGCCGCGGTCCCCCTCCCCCAGCAGCATTGTCTCGGGTCGGACAGTTTGATGGTGCTGTTTATTTGATGTCTATATAATGTTTATTCGGATCTGTTTTCCCTGAGATTGCCTGTCCTGCCCGCTCTTCCCGCGGGCAGGGTGAGGCAGCGCCCGCCGCTGGCATCGGCCTGGAGCTGGGACACAACAAAGCAAAACAGACCAGAAGTAACTGATGGACAAAACAAAATGTGGGGAGTGCCCCAAACCGCGGGTGGAGCACAGCCCCAACAGAACAGGAAAAGAGACCAAACCTCACCCAATACCCGCCCAATGAAAGTGTGAGAATGGGGGTCGGTCCGGCAGCCCACCCCCTGCGGGGCCCAGCCAGCCCGGAAAGCTTCGAGTGTGCGCCTGCCCCCGCTCCAGGGACCCCCGGCCGCCACCCAGCCCTGCCCACGGCACCCACAGCCCGGCCCTCCGCCACCCATCCCTTCCCACGGCACCCACAGCCATCCGCCACCCAGCCCTTCCCACGGCACCCACAGCCCGGCCCTCTCCCACCCAGCCCTGCCCACGGCACCCACAGCCCTCCGCCACCCAGCCCTGCCCACGGCACCCACAGCCCGGCCCTCGGCCACCCAGCCCTTCCCACGGCACCCACAGCCCTCCGCCACCCAGCCCTTCCCACGGCACCCACAGCCCTCCGCCACCCAGCCCTTCCCCCGGCACCCACAGCCCGGCCCTCTCCCACCCAGCCCTGCCCACGGCACCCACAGCCCTCCGCCACCCAGCCCTGCCCACGGCACCCACAGCCCGGCCCTCGGCCACCCAGCCCTTCCCACGGCACCCACAGCCCTCCGCCACCCAGCCCTGCCCACGGCACCCACAGCCCGGCCCTCCGCCACTCAGCCCTGCCCACGGCACCAACCGCCCTCCGCCACCCAGCCCTTCCCACGGCACCCACAGCCCTCCGCCACCCAGCCCTTCCCACGGCACCCACAGCCCTCCGCCACCCAGCCCTTCCCACGGCACCCACAGCCCGGCCCTCCGCCACCCAGCCCTTCCCACGGCACCCACAACCCGGCCCTCCCCCACCCAGCCCTTCCCACTGCACCCACAGCCCGGCCCTCCGCCACCCAGCCCTGCCCACGGCACCCACAGCCCTCCGCCACCCAGCCCTGCCCACGGCACCCACAGCCCGGCCCTCCGCCACCCAGCCCTGCCCACGGCACCCACAGCCCTCCGCCACCCAGCCCTGCCCACGGCACCCACCGCCCTCCGCTCCGCCAGCCACCCGAATGGAGATTGGCGGAGGTGCGGATTCCTGAGCAGCGGCTCCCTTACGACAGCCGCCACTCCTGACGGGGGAGAGCTGCGGCGCCTGGAGACCGTGTTCCAGACTTTGAGGAGGTCCTGGTACAAGACGGGCAGCGCCAACAGAGAGTTCCGAAGACCCTGCTGGTCCACAGACAGGAGCTGCACGTCGTAGTTCAGGCCGAGCCCCTGGGGGGAGAAATCCGTCGCCAGGGCCCCACCGTGGAGGAGGCTCAGCGTCCAGGTAACGCTGCAGAGTCTGAGGGTGGAAAGTGGCAGTCTGGGTGCGGAGGCACACCAGCGCCTGACCGCCCTCCGCCATCGGGAGACTCCAGACCTCCGCAGCGACCCCGTGCAGTCGATTGTCCCAGAGGAACCGAAGCCGGGCTCTCTGGATGGTGGGACAAAGCCAGGGGGAGGAGTCAGTGACCAGCCGGGACCACAGCATGGAGGCGATCAGCTGGTTTATGACGAGAACTCGGCCCCTGTGGGACAGCACTCGGAGCCGTCCTGTCCAGCGTCCCAGGCCAGCGGTGACCTTGGTCTCCAGCTCCTGCCCGTTCGCCGGCCAGGCTCCCTCTGCCGGGCAAAGATGGACTCCCAGGTCGAGGCTGTTGGTCCGACTCCAGCTGAAGGGCCCGAGCTCCTCCGGGAGGGGGTCCATCTGCCACGGACCGACCAGGAGTCCGGAACATTTGGCCCAGTTGATCCGTGGGGAGGACGCGGCGGAGTAGACTGCTTGGCTCTCTCGCATCCTCCGGGGGTCCCCGGGGTCAGTGACCATGAGGAACACGGCATCAGCGTCCGCCGAGAGGACCACCCCCCCGTCCGGCTCGCGCAGAACCAGCCCCGTGAACCCCCTCCGCAGGAGGCACAGGAAAGGCCCCACGCAGAGGGAATAATGTTGGCCGGACAGGGGGCAGCCCTGACGCACTCCTCTCCCAAAGCGAAGGGGCGCCGTCAGGGACCCGTTAACCTTAATCAGACTCTCCGAGGCGGCGGACAGTAACCGGATCCGGGGGACAAAATACCACCCGAACCCGACAGCTCGCAGAGTCCCGAGCAAATCCCCGGGCCCCACCCTGTCGAACGCCTTCTCCACGTCAAGAGACAGGGAGGCGCTCGACATACCAGTCCGCTGGGTAAAGTGAATAATGTCCCGGGCCAGGTGGATATTGTCATAGATTGTGCGGTCCGGGACTGTGTAGGACTGGTCAGGGTGGACCATGTGGTCCAGCTCGGGGCCAAGGCGTAAACACAGCACCTTGGCAAAGATTTTATAGTCCGTGCTGAGGAGGGAGACCGGTCGCCAGTTCTTAAGTCGGCGGAGATCCCCCTTCTTGGGCAGCAGGGCAATGACGGCCCTGCGCCACGAAAGGGGCATCTCCCCGGTCGCGGTACATTCCCCCAGGACCCCCGCGTAGTCGCTCCCCAAGACGTCCCAGCACGCCCTGAAGAACTCCACGGTCAGCCCGTCCAGCCCTGGGGATTTGCCCCGTGAGAGGCTGTCCAGGGCGCCGGTCAGCTCTTGGAGGTTGATGGCATTATCGAGCTTCCCGGCGCCCTCCGGGCCCACCTGCGGCAGGTCCTCCCACAGAACTCTGCAAGCGTCCTGGCTGGACGGACCCGGAGAGAAGAGGTCGGAGTAAAAATCCCTGATCAGGGTCCTGACCCCCTCCGGATCCGAGACGAGGGGCCGGTCGTCGGCCAGCAGCGTAGAAACCTGCCGACGGGCCCCGCGTCCTCTTTCCAGCGAGTAGAAGAAGCGGGAGCCGCGGTCCATGTCCGTTAGGAGACGGATCCGCGACCTCACGTTCGCGCCGCGGGACCGAGCAAGTTGCAGGTCCCGCAGTGCGCCCCTCTTCTCCCTGTTCACCAGCCCCAGGGCCGGGCCTCATCGGGCTGAGCGAGACGTGACTCCAGATCGAGGAGTTCCTCAGCCAGGTTGGCGATCGTGGAGTTCCGCCCCGCCGAAGACCCCTTCGTGTACCCCTGACAGAAGGCACGGTCCTGGGCCTTGCCCACATCCCACCGTAGCCTCAAGGAGGAGAAGCCACCCCGCTTCCTTCTCCAGCCGGCCCAGAAACGGCAGAACGAGTCCAGGAACCGCTCGTCCTCCAGCAGCAGGTTGTTAAAGTGCCAGTACGCGGACCGTGTCTGAGCGCGGGACGGGGCGAGACCCGCCCACTCCAGGTGGTGATCCGAGCTCGGCACCTGCTCCATGGAGGCCGTCGGAAAGCTGGGCAAGTACGTCTTGGAAATGTAAAGACGGTCGATGCTGGACGCTCTGAACGGGGGCCGCACAGAGGTGTACACCCGCAATTCAGGATGGAGAGTCCGCCAGACATCCACCAAGTCAAAGGACCTAACCAGGTCCCTCAACTTCACCACTGCCGCCGAGCTGCGCTGGACTTCACCACAGTCCTTGTCCTTGAGGGTGCAATTACAATCCCCTCCGAGGACGATGCACTCTGTTTTTGAAAACTCACCACTATTCTTAGAATTCTCCCAATACCAAAAAGGGCCGAGATTCTAAATGGTGATCAGGGATTCTCACTCCCGACTCCGATGCAGGCTTCAGTGGGTGCTATTCAGGTCAAACTATGTTTTCTAGTTATCCCCCGGTATAACCCATACCTTCACCAAAGATTTCATCTACTTCCCACTTAGTACCATCGATCCTGGGTCCCGCATTGCTAAGTAAGTAAAGTAGACTTTGGAATAACCACCATTTCAGGTTAAATTAAGTTATTTTATTATTATATTTTTTTCTTTTTACAGCTGCAAATACTTTCTTTACAGAAAGGAAAAAGACCTTGCTTCTGGGTCCTTCTGGTTGGTTGAAGGGACCTTCAGGCCCACCTTGACAATCAATCTTCTTTATAAAGTCTGGTCTTCTTTAGATGTAATCGCTGATGAGCTCGGTTGCTGTGTCCTGTCTTTCCCATGTACCGAGCTGTGAGAGCTGACTCTGCTGGCTGTCTCTGAGCTGACATAGAACTGACTCTTTAAATTCTAGTCTTCCTGAGATGTATTAGCTGTTTTAGCTCGGCTGCTATGCCTTGTCTTTCCCATGGCCGAGCTGACTGTAATCTGACTCTGAGCTGCTTGTTTCTTTTCTGCTTCTCTCTCTCCCTCCCTCTGAGTTCTGGTTCTGGTTCTGGTAGTTCCTGCCCTGGTTTCTGGGTTTATATATTTTTCTAACAGTTTTCTAGCTTTTATGATTTTATTGTAAAGTAACTAATTTCACTTTGATTGTACAAAGTACGTTTGACTAAATCTTCTAATCCAACTAAGTATTCATTTTGACATAACTGCATCTCATAGATCTGATTACAGTGTTTCCTTTGTGATGATCAAAATGCTTTGGTTTCAAGAGGTGTTACTTTTAATTCCTGTCATTTCTGTAGTTTTATTTTCCAATTGTGTCCTCAGCTCATAATTTTGACTTTGATTTTGGCTTTGAATTATGTTTCTCGTAGACTGATAGTCTCCAGTTTTCTTTAATTTACCTGGTTTAGCAAATTTTCACACCTAGAATTATCACCAAATTCAACTGAACCTCATCCTTTTTTCCAGCTGCTAACTAAGACAGTTACTTTCAATGAAGGTGTGAGCCATTGTTTTTGGCTTCATTCAAAATCCTGTTTGTCTTGTTTGCTGAGCCTGCTTGAGCAAGGATATCTGAATTTTACAATCCTCTCCTGGCAGCTGCTGTTCACCCTTTGTGGGATCGTTCCCTGTATCCTCTCCTGTTTCTCCCAGACCAGATATTGCCAGACGTCCATGTTTCAAATGACACATCTTTCCATATTTTCAATAACAACTCTCCCACCGGGATGGTGCCGAGAAGAGTGGACACCTTTTGGAAGAAAGTCGCCTGCTGCGGTCCGGCCACGGGAGCAGATACATTTACAAAGTGAATCACCGCTGCCCCGAAACGGGCCTTTAGGTGCAGCAGACGGCCTGGCACCGGCTCCTTGACCCCCCAAGATCTCCGGCTGAAAATGTGGAGCCAACAAGATAGCCACCCCGCCCGAAGGTGGGGCCAGGTGACACATGAAGACTCCTCCTTGCCCCTCCAGGGTGCACTGTGCTTCGTTTCCTGCAGGAAGCACACCCCGTACTTTCCGTCCCGGAGGATAGACAAGAACTGGAGACGGTGGTGCGCGTGGCTGCTGCCGTTGATGTTGAGGCTGGCCATGGTTACCTCCATGTCAGCGGCAATAGATATCCATCACCTTCAGTGCTCAGAGTGGGGGTACCGCCCCTCCACTCCCTCAGGAGTCCCACAAGGAACTGAGCAGCTTGGCGCTGCTCGTCCTGGTCTTGATCGAACTCCCGGGCCTCTCTGACATAGGCCCAGGTGGAGCCAAGCAGCAGCCCCAGGTTTCCCCAGCTGCCCAGGGCCAGCCGCACACAGTCCGGGTGACCATGGTGCGTTCCCAGAAATGTCCGGCGTTCCCCAGGGGGGACGAGGGGAGACTCGGTGCCGGGTGTGAGGGTGCCCTCTGCCTCGCTGCAGAGAGAGTCTAGATCCTCCTCCTCACCCGCCACCGAGCAGCCTTCCTCCTCCGAACGGTCACCTCCCGAGCTCGAGTCCCCCGCCACATGGAGTATGGCGGGCGGCACGGGCCCACCGGCAAACCCTTGGCCCGAATCGAACCCACCCCCCAGGGTCGTCCTCAGGCAGGTCCTTCGCAGGCTCCTCCCGCGGCTCAGGGCCCGTGGACGGCGCCTCCACCCACGCCGGCGACTCCGGGACCTCGGAGAGGCCCCCCGGAAACATGTCCGGGTTGAAAACAGGGCTCTCCGGCGTCGCCCGCCCGGGTGTAGAGGGCGGGGAGCCTTCCCCGTCCTCCCCCGTCCACGGCCCACAGCGGCACGATGAGCGGTCGCTGCTGCTGCCGGCCCCCGGCGATGGTGAAGAGGAGGCGTCCGGGGAGGAAACTTGCACCGGGCGGGCCGTCCCCCAGGGGCTTCGTCTCCACTCGACCCCGGGTCCTCCTGCTCGGGGGACGACAGCAGCTCGAGTGGCTTGGGGACCTCGGAGGCCCCCCCCGGCCTTGCTTCTCTTCATTGTGTGCCCCGGGCCAGGCGTCAGGGGGATGGGCACCAACACGGGAGAGATGGGGCAGGAGGAGCTCGGTGGGGAGGGAGGGCGGGACGTTTGATAGAACAACACGTTCTGCGGTGGCCTCCAGCGTCTCCACCGCCACGTGTCCCTGATGGTCCCACTCCAACCTCAGGCAGAGGGGTGGGAGGACAGTGTCCGCAGTCCTCAATGGTCCCACTCCCACCTCAGGCAGAGGGGTGGGAGGACAGTGTCCGCAGTCCTCAATGGTCCCACTCCCACCTCAGGCAGAGGGGTGGGAGGACAGTGTCCGCAGTCCCCGATGGTCCCAGTCCCACCTCAGGCAGAGGGGTGGGAGGACAGTGTCCGCAGTCCCCAATGGTCCCACTCCCACCTCAGGCAGAGGGGTGGGAGGACAGAGTCCGCAGTCCCCGATGGTCCCACTCACCCCTCAGTTAGAGGGGTGGGAGGACAGAGTCCGCAGTCCCCAATGGTCCCACTCCCACCTCAGGCAGAGGGGTGGGAGGACAGGGTCCGCAGTCCCCGATGGTCCCAGTCCCACCTCAGGCAGAGGGGGTGGGAGGACAGAGTCCGCAGTCCCCGATGGTCTCAGTCCCACCTCAGGCAGAGGGGTGGGAGGACAGAGTCCGCAGTCCCCGATGGCCCCACTCCCACCTCAGGCAGAGGGGTGGAAGGACAGAGTCCGCAGTCCCCGATGGTCCCACTCCCACCTCAGGCAGATGGGTGGGAGGACAGGGTCCGCAGTCCCCGATGATCCCACTCACACCTCAGGCAGAGGGGTGGGAGGACAGTGTCCGCAGTCCCCGATGATCCCACTCCCACCACAGGCAGAGGGATGGGGGGACAGAGTCCACAGTCCCCGATGGTCCCACTCCCACCTCAGGCAGAGGGGTGGGAGGACAGAGTCCCCAGTCCCCGCTGGTCCCACTCCCACCTCAGGCAGAGGGGTGGGAGGACAGAGTCCGCAGACCCCGATGGTCCCACTCCCACCTCAGGCAGAGGGGTGGGAGGACAGGAGGCTGGGCCTGCAGCCCTGGATGGTCCCACTCCCACCTCAGGCAGAGGGGTGGCAGGACAGGAGACTGGGCCTGCAGCCCTGGATGGTCCCAGTCCCACCTCAGGCAGAGGGGTGGGAGGGACAGGAGGCTGGGCCTGCAGCCCTGGATGGTCCCAGTCCTACCTCAGGCAGAGGGGTGGGAGGAGAGGAGGTTGGGCCTGCAGCCCTGGATGGTCCCACTCCCACCTCAGGCAGAGGGGTGGGAGGACAGGAGGCTGGGCCTGCAGCCCCGGATGGTCCCACTCCCACCTCAGGCAGAGGAGCGGGAGGACAGGAGGCTGGACCTGCAGCCTGGATGGTCCCACTCACACCTCAGGCAGAGGGGTGGGAGGACAGGAGGCTGGGCCTGCAGCCCTGGATGGTCCCAGTCCCACCTCAGGCAGAGGGGTGGGAGGACAGGAGGCCGGGCCTGCAGCCCTGGATGGTCCCACTCCCACCTCAGGCAGAGGGGTGGGAGGACAGGAGGCTGGGCCTGCAGCCCTGGATGGTCCCACTCCCACCAGACACAACACAAGGTGGGGCAGGTAGGATCGGGGAACTCCACTTCCTCACACCACCAACAGCTCTCACTTCAAGCTCTCTCACTTCACACTGAAGCTCCACTCAGCAACACACACAGACACACACTGAACAAGAGGGGCAATGTTTTCAGTGAAGTGGGAGGATTTGCCCCTCAGACTCAGATTAATCCTCAGTGAGCTGTGAGCAAACTCCAGCCCCAGTCTCTGACATGTGTGGAATGTCTGCCTCTGAGAACAGCTCACTATTGACATGTAAATGACTGACAAGAGATACCAATCTCCTTACTATTGATAAATTACACAGCATTGGATCCAGCAACTGCTGTCTTAACACAATCCTCCCACAGGGACCACATTTCTGTATAACAGAATTGAAGCATAAGTTAAAATTCTATTGGGAAATGATTAGAAACAGTATTGGTTGAGATCTCCTCAGAGATGTGTGTACAGACCTACCCCCTGACTGTCTGTCATGAATGTTTTCAGTCTGTCCGCTGTGATTATTTACTAAAGATGTGTCTTCACAGGAGAGGCCAGAGGCATTTGTCCTGTCTGTGGTTATGTTAATTCAGGGCACAGCAACAGATCTAGCAAAGTCCTGTGCTTACTTCAGTCTTGATGTTAATATTTATTTCCTCCTGAGTTTCTGACTAGTTTGGGATGTCTATTCGTCTGTCTCCCAAGGACAGCTTTCTATACTCTGAGTAAAGACCGGCAAGGAACCCCAGGACATTGCTGTCGTGGGAGTCTTTGACGGGGACAATCTTATTCTGTTTCTCACAGACAGATTTCCTCAGTGAGCTGCTCTATAAATTGGGATTCAATTTGATTTTTCCCACTGGGAGATTTAAAGTTTATTCCTGAATAAATACAGGGTCATCGGCAACAACATCATTTTAATAGACAGAGGGGTTCAATGGGATTTTTCACTGAATTCCTCTGATGTCAATTTCTGAGATTAGAATTTATAATGAAACAATTTAGATTTAATGAAAACGGTCAGTTTGATAACCCCAACTGGTTTCTGTTAACTCGCCCCTCACGTTCCTCTCTCTCCTTTTTTTAATTTGGGGAATTCTGCAGGCAGCTTGTGCACAGGAAGAGCCCAAAAATGGGGCACTTTCAGAATTAAGTTCAGAGTCTTTGAAGATGGATTTATTTCTCTCTTTCTACTCGAAGGTGTACAAACTGACAGCACGCAGATTGATTGCACAGTAAGATTCCACAGTCAGAAATGTGATCATGGTGGAAAATTCCCCACAGGGCTATGGGGAGAGCGGGATTAGTTTGGGGATTTACCCTAGGCTGTGGGGAGAGTGGGATTAGTTTGGGAATGACCCAGGGCTATGGGAGAGTGGGATTCGTTTGGGGATTCACACAGGGCTGTGGGGAGAGTGGGATTCGTTTGGGAATGACCCAGGGCTATGGGAGAGTGGGATTAGTTTGGGGATTGACACAGGGCTGTGGGGATTAGTTTGGGAATGACCCAGGGCTATGGGAGAGTGGGATTAGTTTGGGGATTGACACAGGGCTGTGGGGATTAGTTTGGGAATGACCCAGGGCTATGGGAGAGTGGGATTAGTTTGGGGATTGACACAGGGCTGTGGGGAGAGTGGGATTAGTTTGGGGATGACACAGGGCTGTGGGGAGAGTGGGATTAGTATTGGGGATTGACCAGGGCAGTGGGGAGAGTGGGATCAGTTTGGGATTGATCCGGGACTGTGGGGATAGTTGCATTTGTTTGGGGATTGCCACAGGGCTGTGGAGAGAGTGGGATTAGTATTGGAGATTCACCCAGGGCTGTGGGGAGAGTGGGATTAGTTTGGGGATTGATACAGGGCTGTGGGGAGAGTGGGATTAGTTTGGGGATTGACACAGGGCTATGGTGAGAGTGGGATTAGTTTGGGGATTGACACAGGGCTATGTGGAGAGCGTGGGGCAGTGGGATTAGTTTGGGGATTGATACAGGGTTACATGGAGAGAGTGGGGCAGAGCAATTAGCCTGGGGATTGATACAGGGATATGGGGAGAGAGTTGGGCAGTGGAATTAGTTTGGGTATTGATGCAGGGCTATGGGGTGAGAGTGGGGCAGTGGAATTAGTTTGGGAATGATACAGGGCTATGGGGAGAGAGCCGGGCAGTGGGATTAGTTTGGGGATTGATACAGATTTCCAGGGAGAGTGTGGGGCAGTGGGATTCGTTTGGGGATTGATGCAGGACTTTGGGGAGAGAGTGGGGCAGTGGGATTAGTTTGGGGAATGATACAGATTTACAGGGAGAGTGTGGGGCAGTGGGATCCGTTTGGGGATTGATGCAGTACTTTGGGGAGAGAGTGGGGTATTGTGGGATTAGTTTGGGGATTGATACAGGGTTATGGGGAGAGAGCAGGGTAGTGGGATTAGTTTGGAGATTGATACAGGGCTATGGGGAGAGAGTGGGATAGTGTGATTAGTTTGGGATTGATACAGGGCTATGGGGAGAGAGTGGGGCTGTGGGATTAGTTTGGGATTGATACAGGGCTATGGGGAGAAAGCGGGGCAGTGGGATTAGTTTGGGAATGATACAGGGCTATGGGGAGACAGTGGGGCAGTGAGATTAGTTTGGGGATTGATACAGGGCTATGGGGAGATAGCGGGGCAGTGGGATTAGTTTGGGAATGATACAGGGCTATGGGGAGAGAGTGGGACAGTGTGATTAGTTTGGGATTGATACAGGGCTATGGGGAGAGAGCGGGGCAGTGGGATTAGTTTGGGATTGATACAGGGCTATGGGGAGAAAGAGGGGCAGTGGGATTAGTTTGGGAATGATACAGGGCAATGGGGAGAGAGCGGGGCAGTGGGATTAGTTTGGGGTTGATACAGGGCTATGGGGAGACAGTGGGGCAGTGAGATTAGTTTGGGGATTGATACAGGTCTATGGGGAGATTGCGGGGCAGTGGGATTAGTTTGGGAATGATACAGGGCTATGGGGAGAGAGTGGGACAGTGTGATTAGTTTGGGGATTGATACAGGGCTATGGGGAGAGAGTGGGGCTGTGGGATTAGTTTGGGATTGATACAGGGCTATGGGGAGATAGCGGGGCAGTGGGATTAGTTTGGGAATGATACAGGGCTATGGGGAGAGAGTGGGGCTGTGGGATTAGTTTGGGGATTGATACAGGGCTATGGGGAGAGAGCGGGGCAGTGGGATTAGTTTGGGAATGATACAGGGCTATGGGGAGACAGTGGGGCAGTGAAATTAGTTTGGGGATTGATACAGGGCTATGGGGAGAGAGTGGGGCAGTGAGATTAGTTTGGGAATGATACAGGGCTATGGGGAGACAGTGGGGCTGTTGGATTAGTTTGGGGATTGATACAGGGCTATGGGGAGAGAGTGGGGCAATGGGATTAGTTTGGGGATTGATACAGGGCTTTGGGGTGAGAGTGGGGCAGTGGGATTAGTTTGGGAATCATACAGGGCTATGGGGTGAGAGTGGGGCAGTGGGATTTGTTTGGGATTGATACAGGTCTATGGGGAGAAAGGGGGGCAGTGGGATTAGTTTGGGAATGATACAGGGCTATGGGGTGAGAGTGGGGCAGTGGGATTAGTTTGGGATTGATACAGGTCTATGGGGAGAAAGAGGGGCAGTGGGATTAGTTTGGGAATGATACAGGGCTATGGGGAGAGAGTTGGGCAGTGGGATTAGTTTGGGATTGATACAGGTCTATGGGGAGAAAGAGGGGCAGTGGGATTAGTTTGGGAATGATACAGGGCTATGGGGAGAGAGTGGGGCAGTGGGATTAGTTTGGGAATGATACAGGGCTATGGGGTGAGAGTGGGGCAGTGGGATTAGTTTGGGATTGATACAGGTCTACGGGGAGAAAGTGGGGCAGTGGGATTAGTTTGGGAATAATACAGGGCTATGGGGAGAGAGTGGGGCAGTGGGATTAGTTTGGGAATGATACAGGGCTATGGGGTGAGAGTGGGGCAGTGGGATTAGTTTGGGATTGATACAGGTCTACGGGGAGAAAGTGGGGCAGTGGGATTAGTTTGGGAATAATACAGGGCTATGGGGTGAGAGTGGGGCAGTGGGAATGGTTTGGGGTTGTTACAGGGCTATGGGGTGAGAGTGGGGCAGTGGGATTAGTTTGGGGATTGATACAGGGCTATGGGGAGAGAGTTGGGCAGTGGGATTAGTTTGGGATTGATACAGGGCTATGGGGAGATTGGAGAAGTGGGATTAGTTTGGGGTTGATACAGGGCTATGGGGTGAGAGTGGGGCAGTAGGATTAGTTTGGGGACGGATACAGGGCTATGGGGAGAGAGTGGGGCAGTGGGATTAGTTTGGGGATTGATACAGGACTATGGGGAGAGAGTGGGGCTGTGGGATTAGTGTGGGGATTGATACAGGGCTATGGGAAAAGAGCGGGGCAGTGGGATTAGTTTGGGGATTGATACAGGGCTATGGGGAGAGAGTGGGGCTGTGGGATTAGTTTGGGAATGATACAGGGCTATGGGGAGACAGTGGGGCAGTGGGTTTAGTTTGGGGATTGATACAGGACTATGGGGAGAGAGTGGGGCTGTGGGATTAGTGTGGGGATTGATACAGGGCTATGGGGAAAGAGCGGGGCAGTGGGATTAGTTTGGGGATTGATACAAGGCGATGGGGAGAGAGCGGGGCAGTGGGATTAGTTTGGGATTGATACAGGGCTATGGGGAGAGAGTGGGGCTGTAGGATTAGTGTGGGGATTGATACAGGGCTATGGGGAGAGAGTGGGGCTGTGGGATTAGTTTGGGGATTGATACAGGGCTATGGGGAGAGAGTGGGGCTGTGGGATTAGTTTGGGGATTGATACAGGGCTATGGGGAGAGAGTGGGGCTGTGGGATTAGTTTGGGATTGATACAGGGCTATGGGGAGAGAGTGGGACAGTGGGATTAGTTTGGGAATAATACAGGGCTATGGGGAGAGAGTGGGGCAGTGGGATTAGTTTGGTGATTGATACAGGGCTATGGGGAAAGAGTGGGACAGTGGGATTAGTTTGGGAATAATACAGGGCTATGGGGAGAGAGTAGGGCGGTGGGATTAGTTTGGTGATTGATACAGGGCTATGGGGAGAGAGTGGGACAGTGGGATTAGTTTGGGGATTGATACAGGGCTTTGGGGAGACAGTGGGGCTGTGGGATTAGTTTGAGGATTGATACAGGGCTATGGGGAGAGAGTGGGGCAGTGGGATTAGTTTGGGAATGATACAGGGCTACGGGGAGAGAGTGGGGCAGTGGGATTAGTTTTTGGGATTGATACAGGGCTATGGGGAGAGAGTGGGGCAGTGGGATTAGTTTGGGGATTGATACAGGTCTATGGGGAGACAGTGGGGCTGTGGGATTAGTTTGAGGATTGATACAGGGCTATGGGGAGAGAGTGGGGCAGTGGGATTAGTTTGGGAATATACAGGGCTATGGGGAGAGAGTGGGGCAGTGGGAGTAGTTTTTGGGATTGATACAGGGCTATGGGGAGAGAGTGGGGCAGTGGGATTAGTTTGGTGATTGGCAGAGTGGAGGATGCCCCCAAGGTGCCGGCCATGCCCACCCCTGGTACCACCCGCCCGTGTAAAAAGGCAAAGGACAGGGGAGGTGGCAGCCTAAATGCAGTGGCCACAAGGGAAGGCGCCGCAGGGCAATAGCAGAGCGAGGCAGCGTCCTTCAGCCCTGGAGGGGCCTAAAGTAATGTCCAAAGCTGCCCCACACCCCCCGCAGGTGGCAAAGCGGCCGGACGGCACTCTTCAGCCCTGCCAGAGCCCAAAACAAAGTATCTCGCTCCAGCCCCATGTGGTCCCACTCCCACCTCAGGCAGAGGGGTGGGAGGACAGAGTCCGCAGTCCCCAATGGTCCCACTCCCATCTCAGGCAGAGGGGTGGGAGGACAGAGTCCGCAGTCCCCAATGGTCCCACTCCCACCTCAGGCAGAGGGGTGGGGGGACAGGCGGCCGGGCCTGCAGCCCTGGATGGTCCCAGTCCCACCTCAGGCAGAGGGGTGGGAGGACAGGAGGCTGGGCCTGCAGCCCTGGATGGTCCCATTCCCACCTCAGGCAGAGGGGTGGGAGGACAGGGTCCGCAGTCCCCGATGGTCCCACTCCCACCTCAGGCCGAGGGGTGGGAGGACAGGGTCCGCAGTCCCCACGTGGCCCCACTCCCACCTCAGGTAGAGGGGTGGGAGGACAGGAGGCCGGGCCTGCAGCCCTGGATGGTCCCACTCCCACCTCAGGCAGAGGGGTGGGAGGACAGGAGGCCGGGCCTGCAGCCCTGGATGGTCCCACTCCCACCTCAGGCAGAGGGGCGGGAGGACAGGAGGCCGGGCCTGCAGCCCTGGATGGTCCCACTCCCACCTCAGGCAGAGGGCTGGGAGGACAGGAGGCTGGTCCTGCATCCCTAGATGGTCCCACTCCCACCTCAGGCAGAGGGGTGGGAGGACAGGAGGCTGGGCCTGCAGTCCTGGATGGTCCCACTCCCACCTCAGGCAGAGGGGTGGGAGGACAGGAGGCCGGGCCTGCAGCCCTGGATGGTCCCACTCCCACCTCGGGCAGAGGGGTAGGGGACAGGAGGCCGGGCCTACAGCCCTGGATGGTCACAGTCCCACCTCAGACAGAGGGGTGGGAGGACAGGAGGCTAGGCCTGCAGCCCTGGATGGTCACACTCCCACCTCAGGCAGAGTGGTGATCAAACCGTGATCTTTATCAATGATGAGAAGGCAGAAACAGTGGAAGTTTAAACTGGACAGATATCTCACAGCTGGATTCACACAATACAGACAGCAATGTGTCGTAGATTGTGGAAGTGCCACAAATGTTGTCAAATGCGGTACGTGGGGTCCCTCAATGTTTCAATCTTGCTGAGAGACTGTCAGCCCACAGGGACAACATTTCTGTTTAATAGGACTGATGGACAAGTTAAAATAGTTCCATTTCAAAGTTTAAAATACCCAGTCATTGCTCTGTGCAGCTTTCGGAATCTGTCAGTGGAATGTACTTCACACAGGCAAGTTTAACAAGTGTATGGGGAACTGATTAGAAGTTTTGATGGAGATATTCCTGCATTATGGAAATGTGTGAGATCTATTTCGGGTTGGGAAATGGATTGAGGATCAAAGGAAGCAGTTGTTTTTTAACTACATTAGATTGAGAGCCTTGAAGATTCACAACTTCCATGTGCTGTGAGAAAGGATTGATTAACCAAGGCCTATTATTCAAATACTTCAGACAAGTGAATAAGCTACAGGAACATTGAATATACAGACAGAGACAAGCAGACACCTGTAATCGGAGCTTAAACTTCACGTTTGAATGTGAAGGGCTGAAATAAACAAGAGTCCACCCTGGGATTCGGTGCAATTTAAGTTCTGCTTTTCAAAAAATAAAAATAACTATCTGCAATGAAAAATTCCTTGGACAGGACAGAGGGATTTTGACTCTGTATTTAACCCCAGACAGTATTTGTGTTGTGAGTGTTTGATGGGCAGTGTAGATGAAGCTTTACTCTGAAACACTGGAATTCAGTCTCAGGGCTGATTTAATCAAAATGCTTCAGAATAATAATTGATATTGTACATCTCGTGTGTGTCTCAGTGACAGCTGTGAAACATGTACAGCACAATCTCATCCTGTTTCTGTGTCTCTCTCTCTGAAATTAGCTGGTCCATTTCCTAAATTACCACCTTTCAAAAGGGCTCCATTGCCTGTGAAGCAGTTTGTGATACCAAAGGTTATGAAAAGTGCTTTAGAAAAGTCTGTCCCCAAGCTGCTGTGAGGATGTTCAGAGTCAGTGTGTGTCTTGGGTCACACACAGGCCAGATACACCTCTCCAAGTTAAAGGTGGAGAATGGATCTCGCTCCATTTGAAAGATGTATTGACCCAGTCTGTCTGAGTTTGAGTATCTGTGTTTCTGTACACGTGTGTGTGTGTTGGGGGGGGGGGGTGGGCGTTTATGTGTGGCATTCTTTACGCGGCACTGGAAGATACACGGTAGCACAGTGGGTAGCACTGCGGTCTCACAGCTCCAGAGCCCCACGTTCGAATCCCGGCTTGGGTCGCAGTCTGTGCGGAGTCTGCACGTTCTCCCCTTGTCCGCGTGGGCTTCTCCCGGGTGCTCCGGTTTCCCCCCTGACGTCCCGAAGGACGTGCTGTTTGGTGAATTTGACATTATGTATTCTCCCTCAGTGTACCCGAACAGGCGCCAGAGTTTGGCGACAAGGGACTTTGCTCAGTAACTTCATTGCAGTCTGTGTGTGTCTGTGTGTGTGCCTGTGTGTGTCTGTGTGTCTCAGTTTGAATTTGTTTAGTACTGATTGAAGATAATGAGATAGAAAGTTTGATAGAAAGTTTGGCAGCATTGTCGGTGTAAACAATAATGACAGAGGCAGTGTGAACCCTGAAGAGAGTGCCATACCTGGGCCCACTCCCCTACCCCGTCGCTGTCACCCCACCTAACCTGAACATCTTTAGATTCTGTGGGCAATTTGGATTTATCACGGCCAACCCACCTAACCTGCACGTCTTTGGACGGTGGGAGGAAACCGGAGCACCCGGAGGAAACCCACGCAGACACGGGGAGGACGTCCAGACTCCGCACAGACAGTGACCTAGGCCGAGAATCGAACCTGGGACCCTGTAGCTGTGAGGCAGCAGTGCTAACCACTGTTTAGTCCCGGCTCTGGGTCACTGTCCGTGTGGAGTTTGCACATTCTCCCCGTGTTAGCCTGGGTTTCACCCCCACAACCCAAAGATGTGCAGGGCAGGTGGATGGGCCGCGCTAAGTTGCCCCTGAATTGGAAAAACTGAACTGGGCTCTGAATTTATTGAAAAAATCTTTTTATTGCCATTTTCACAATTCTGTGCATTGCGGCTAGTTTACATTTCTCAGAGAGTGAAAAGGCTTTCTCTTGCGTTTCTATAGTTTCAAACTGTTGCCGTTCAGTTCGGCGTGTCTGCCCCCCCCCCCCGAACCCCCCTTTCCCTAACCCTTCCCCTCTCTCCCCCGCAGACCCTCCGTGATGCCCTTCCTGGCCGACCTGGTGTGTGACCCCCTGCTCCTTGTTTACCCCCTTACCCCCCCTCTTCTTTTCTCCCTCCATCGGTTTCAGCCGTGTTCTTTCAGTGGATATGGGGGGGGGGGATTCTCCCTCTCCATCTCTCTAGGTGGGGGGGGGGGTTCCCCCTCTCCATCTCTCTCGGTGGGGGTGTCCCCCCCTCTCCATCTATCTCGGTGGGGGGGGGTCACTCCTGTCCTTCTCTCTCGGTGGTGGGGGGGTTCCCCCCTCTCCATCTCTCTCGGTGTGGGGGGGGTTCCCACTCTCCATTTCTCTTGGTGTGGGTGGTTCCCCCCTCTCCATTTCTCTCGGTGGGTGGGGGGGTGTCCCCCATCTCCATCTCTCTAGGTGGGGGTCCCCCCTCTCCATCTCTCTCGGTGGGGGGGGGTCCCCTTGACCATCTCTCTCGGTGGGTGGGGGGGGGTTCCCCCTCTCCATCTGGGGGGGTTCCCCCTCTCCATCTCTCTCGGTGGGGGGGGCTTCCCCCCTCCCCATCTATCTCATAGAACATAGAACATTACAACGCAGTACAGGCCCTTCGGCCCTCGATGTTGCGCCGACCTGTGAAACCACTCTAAAGCCCATCTACACTATTCCCTTATCGTCCATTTGTCTAGCCAATGACCATTTGAATGCCCTTAGTGTTGGAGAGTCCACTACTGTTGCAGGCCGGGCATTCCACACCCTTACTACTCTCTGAGTAAAGAACCTACCTCTGACATCTGTCTTATATCTATCTCCCCTCAATTTAAAGCTATGTCCCCTCGTGCTAGACATCACTATCCGAGGAAAAAGGCTCTCACTGTCCACCCTATCCAATCCTCTGATCATCTTGTATGCCTCAATTAAGTCACCTCTTAACCTTCTTCTCTCTAACGAAAACAGCCTCAAGTCCCTCAGCCTTTCCTCATAAGATCTTCCCTCCATACCAGGCAACATTCTGGTAAATCTCCTCTGCACCCTTTCCAATGCTTCCACATCCTTCATATAATGCGGCGACCAGAATTGCACGCAATACTCCAAATGCGGCCGCACCAGAGTTTTCTACAGCTGCAATATGACCTAATGGCTCCAAAACTCAGTCCCTCTACCAATAAAAGCTAACACACCATACGCCTTCTTAACAACCCTCTCAACCTGATTGGCAAATTTCAGGGATCTATGTACATGGACACCGAGTTCTCTCTGTTCATCCACACTGCCAAGAATCTTTCCATTAGCCCAGCACTCTGTCTTCCTGTTATTCCTTCAAAAATGAATCACCTCACACTTTTCTGCATTAAACTCCATTTGCCACCTCTCAGCCCAGCGCTGCAGCTTATCTATGTCTCTCTGTAACTTGTAACATCCTTCCGCACTGTCTACAACTCCACCAACTTTAGTGTCATCTGCAAATTTACTCACCCATTCTTCTACGCCCTCCTCCAGGTCATTTATAAAAATGACAAACAGCAGTGGCCCCAAAACAGATCCTTGTGGTACACCACTAGTAACTGGACTCCAGTCTGAACACTTCCCATCAACCACCACCCTTTCTCTTCTTCCAGCTAACCAATTTCTGATCCAAACTGCTAAATCACCCTGAATCCCATGCCTCCGTATTTTCTGCCTACCGTGGGGAACCTTATCAAACGTTTTACTGAAATCCATATACACCACATCAACTGCTTTACCCTCATCCACCTGTTTGGTCACCTTCTCAAAGAACTCAATAAGGTTTGTGAGGCACGAACTACCCTTCACAATACCGTGTTGACTATCTCAAATAAAATTATTCCTTTCCAGATGATTATACACCCTATCTCTTATAAACCTTCCCAAGATTTTGCCCACAACAGAAGTTAGGCTCACTGGTCTATAGTTACCGGGGTTGTCTCTAATCCCCTTCTTGAACAAGGGGACAACATTTGCTATCCTCCAGTCTTCTGGCACTATTCCTGTAGACAAAGATGACTTAAAGATCAAGGCCAAAGGCTCAGCAATCTCCTCCCTAGCTTCCCAGAGAATCCTAGGATAAACCCCATCCGGCCGAGGGGACTTATCTATTTTCACACTTTCCAGAATTGCTAACACCTCCTCCTTATGAACCTCAAGCCCTTCTAGTCTAGTAGCCTGAATCTCAGTATTCTCCTCGTCAACATTGCCTTTTTCCTGTGTGAATACTGACGAAAAATATTCATTTAGCACCTCTCCTATCTCCTCGGACTCCAAGCACAACTTCCCACTACTGTCCTTGACTGGCCCTACTCTTACCCTAGTCATCCGTTTATTCCTGACATATCTATAGAAAGCTCTAGGGTTATCCTTGATGCTACCTGCCAAAGACTTCTCATGTCCCCTCCTGGCTCTTCTTAGCTCTCTCTTTAGACCCTTCCTAGCTAACTTGTAACTCTCGAGCGCCCTAACTGAACCTTCATGTCTCATCTTTACATAAGCCATGGGCAGCACGGTAGCATTGTGGATAGCGCAATTGCTTCACAGCTCCAGGGTCCCATGTTCGATTCCGACTTCGGTCACTGTCTGTGCGGAGTCTGCACATACTCCTCGTTTGTGCGTGGGTTTCCTCCGGGTGTTCCGGTTCCCTCCCACAGTCCAAAGTGTGCAGGTTAGGAGGATTGGCCATGATAAATTGCCCTTAGTGTCCAAAATTGCCCTTAGTATTGGGTGGGGATACTGTGTTATGGGGACAGGGTGGAGGTGTTGATCTTGGGTAGGGTGCTCTTTCCAAGAGCCGGTGAAGACTCGATGGGCCGAATAGCCACCTTCTGCACTGTAAATTCTATGATAAGCTTCCTTCTTCCTATTGACAAGTGTTTCGACTGCTTTAGTAAACCACGGTTCCCTTGCTCGACCACTTCCTCCCTGCCTGACAGGTACATACTTATCAAAGACACGCAGTAGCTGTTCCTTGAACAAGCTCCAAATTTCCATTGTGCCCATCCCCTGCAGCTTTCCTCTCCATCTCTCTCGGTGGGGGCGGGGTTCCCCCCTCTCCATCTCTCTCGGTGGGTGGGGTGTTCCCCCCTCGCCATCTCTCTCGGTGGGGGGTTCTACCCTCTCCATCTCTCTCGGTGGGGGGGGAATTACCCCCTCTCCATCTCTCTCGGTGGGTGGGGGGTTCCCCCCTCGCCATCTCTCTCGGTGGGGGGGGTTCTACCCTCTCCATCTCTCTCGGTGGGGGGGGGGAATTACCCCCTCTCCATCTCTCTCGGTGGTGGGGGGGTTTCCCTTCTCCATCTCGCTTGGTGGGGGACCCCTTTTCCATCTCACTCGGTGTGGGGGGGTCCCCTCGATGGGGGTCCCCTTCTCCATCTCTCTCGGTTGGGTGGGTTCCTCCCTCTCGATCTACCTCGGTGAGGTGGGGGGGGGGGCAGTCGCCCCTCTCCATCTCTCTCAGTCTCTGCGTCTCTCCGTCTCTCTCTGCGAATCTGTCAAAACAAAATCCACAATCAGCAGTCTGCCATTTAATGTCAGTTCACAGTGGCCATTTTATGTCACGTCATGGTGGCCATTTTATGTCAGTTCACGGTGGCCATTTTATGTCAGATCACGGTGGCCATTTTATGTCAGTTCACGGTGGCCATTTTATGTCACATCACAGTGGCCATTTTATATCAGTTCATGGTGGCCATTTTATGTCAGTTCATGGTGGCCATTTTATATCAGTTCACGGTGGCCATTTTATGTCAGCTCACGGCAGCCATTATATGTCAGTTCACAGTGGCCAATTTATGTCACTTCACGGTGGCCATTTTATGTCAGTTCACGGCAGCCATTTTATGTCAGTTCATGGTGGCCATTTTATGTCACATCACAGTGGCCATTTTATATCAGTTCACGGTGGCCATTTTATGTCAGTTCACGGTGGCCATTTTATATCAGTTCACGGTGGCCATTTTATGTCAGCTCACGGCAGCCATTATAAGTCAGTTCACAGTGGCCATTTTATGTCACTTCACGGTGGCCATTTTATGACAGTTCACTGTGGCCATTTTACATCAGCCCACGGCAGCCATTTTATGTCAGTTCATGGTGGTCATTTTATGTCCGTTCACAGTGGCCATTTTATGTCAGTTCACAGTGGCCATTTTATATCAGATCACGGTTGCCATTTTATGTCAGTTCACGGTGGCCATTTTTATCAGTTCACGGTGGCCATTTTATGTCAGCTCACGGCTGCCATTTTATGACAGTTCACTGTGGCCATTTTAAATCCGTTCACGGCAGCCATTTTATGTCAGTTCATGGTGGCCATTTTATGTCAGTTCACAGTGGCCATTTAATGTCAGTTCACAGTGTCCATTTTATGTCAGTTCACGGTGGACATTTTATGTCAGTTCACGGTGGTCATTTTATGTCAGTTCACGGTGGCTTTTTATGTCAGTTCACGGTGGCCATTTTATGTCAGTTCACGGCGGCCATTTTATGTCAGTTCACGGTGGACATTTTATGTCAGTTCACGGCAGCCATTTTATGTCAGTTCATGGTGGCCATTTTATGTCAGTTCACGGCAGCCATTTTATGTCAGTACACGGGAACCATTTTAAGTCAGTTCATGGTGGCCATTTTATGTCGGTTCACGGGGGCCATTTTGTGTCAGTTCACGGTGGCCATTTAATGTTAGTTCACTGGGGCCATTTTATGTCAGTTCATGGTGGCTATTGTATGTCAGTTCACAATGGCCATTTTATGTCAGTTCACCGGGGCCATTTTATGTCAGTTCACGGAGGTCATTTTATGTCGGTTGACGGGGGCCATTTTATGACAGCTCGCAATGGCCATTTTATGTCAGTTCACGGTGGCCATTGTATTTCTGTTCATGGTGGCCATTTTATGTCAGATCACGGTGGCTATTTTATGTTAGCTCATGTGGCCATTTTATGTCAGTTCACAATGGCCATTTTATGTCAGTTCACGGTGGCCATTTTATATCAGTTCACAGTGGCCATTTATGTCAGTTCACGGGGTCCATTTTATGTCAGTTCACAATGGCCATTTTATGTCAGTTCACAGTGGCCATTTTATCTCAGTTCACAATGGCCATTTTATGTCAGTTCACGGAGGCCTTTTTATGTCAGGTCGCAATGGCCATTTTATGTCAGTTCACGGGGGCCATTGTATGTCAGTTCACAATGGCCATTGTATGTCAGTTCACAATGGCCATTTTATGTCAGTTCGCAGTGGCCATTTTATGTCAGTTCATGGTGGCCATTTTATGACACTTCACGGTGGCCATTTTAAATCAGCTCACGGTGGACATTTTATGTCAGTTCACGGCAGCCATTTTATGTCAGTTCATGGTGGCCATTTTATGTCAGTTCATGGTGGCCATTTTATATCAGATCACGGTGGCCATTTTATGTCAGTTCACGGTGGCCATTTTTTATCAGTTCACGGTGGCCATTTTATGTCACCTCACGGCAGCCATTTTATGACAGTTCACTGTGGCCATTTAAAATCAGCTCATGCCAGCCATTTTATGTCAGTTCATGGTGGCCATTTTATGTCAGTTCACTGTGGCCATTTTATGTCAGTTCACAGTGTCTATTTTATGTCAGTTGACGGTGGACATTTTATGTCAGTTCACGGTAGTCATTTTATGTCAGTTCACGGTGGCTTTTTATGTCAGTTCACGGTGGACATTTTATGTCAGTTTTTCGGTGGTCATTTTATGTCAGTTCACGGTGGCCATTTTATGTCAGTTCACGGTGGACATTTTATGTCAGTTCACGGCAGCCATTTTATGTCAGTTCATGGTGGCCATTTTATGTCAGTTCACGGCAGCCATTTTATGTCAGTACACGGGAACCATTTTAAGTCAGTTCATGGTGGCCATTTTATGTCGGTTCACGGGGGCCATTTTGTGTCAGTTCACGGTGGCCATTTAATGTTAGTTCACTGGGGCCATTTTATGTCAGTTCATGGTGGCTATTGTATGTCAGTTCACAATGGCCATTTTATGTCAGTTCACCGGGGCCATTTTATGTCAGTTCACGGAGGTCATTTTATGTCGGTTGATGGGGGCCATTTTATGTCAGTTCACGGTGGCCATTTTATATCAGTTCACAGTGGCCATTTATGTCAGTTCACGGGGTCCATTTTATGTCAGTTCACAATGGCCATTTTATGTCAGTTCACAGTGGCCATTTTATCTCAGTTCACAATGGCCATTTTATGTCAGTTCACGGAGGCCTTTTTATGTCAGGTCGCAATGGCCATTTTATGTCAGTTCACGGGGGCCATTGTATGTCAGTTCACAATGGCCATTGTATGTCAGTTCACAATGGCCATTTTATGTCAGTTCACAGTGGCCATTTTATGTCAGTTCATGGTGGCCATTTTATGACACTTCACGGTGTCCATTTTAAATCAGCTCACGGTGGACATTTTATGTCAGTTCACGGCAGCCATTTTATGTCAGTTCATGGTGGCCATTTTATGTCAGTTCATGGTGGCCATTTTATATCAGATCACGGTGGCCATTTTATGTCAGTTCACGGTGGCCATTTTTTATCAGTTCACGGTGGCCATTTTATGTCACCTCACGGCAGCCATTTTATGACAGTTCACTGTGGCCATTTAAAATCAGCTCATGGCAGCCATTTTATGTCAGTTCATGGTGGCCATTTTATGTCAGTTTTCTGTGGCCATTTTATGTCAGTTCACAGTGTCTATTTTATGTCAGTTGACGGTGGCCATTTTTATCTCAGTTCACAGTGGCCATTTTCTGTCAGTTCACCGGGGCCATTTTTTTCAGTTGCTGGTGGCCATTTTATGTCTGTACACGGTGGCCATTTTATGTCAGTTCACGGAGGTCATTTTATGTCGGTTGACGGGGGCCATTTTATTACAGCTCGCAGTGGCCTTTTTATGTCAGTTCACGGTGGCCATTTTATATCAGTTCACGGTGGCCATTTTATGTCAGTTCACGGTGGCCATTTTATATCAGTTCACGGTGGCCATTTTATGTCAGCTCACGGCAGCCATTATATGTCAGTTCACAGTGGCCATTTTATGTCACTTCACGGTGGCCATTTTATGTCAGTTCACGGCAGCCATTTTATGTCAGTTCATGGTGGCCATTTTATGTCACATCACAGTGGCCATTTTATATCAGTTCACGGTGGCCATTTTATGTCAGTTCACGGTGACCATTTTATATCAGTTCACGGTGGCCATTTTATGTCAGCTCACGGCAGCCATTATATGTCAGTTCACAGTGGCCATTTTATGTCACTTCACGGTGGCCATTTTATGACAGTTCACTGTGGCCATTTTACATCAGCCCACGGCAGCCATTTTATGTCAGTTCATGGTGGTCATTTTATGTCCGTTCACAGTGGCCATTTTATGTCAGTTCACAGTGGCCATTTTATATCAGATCACGGTTGCCATTTTATGTCAGTTCACGGTGGCCATTTTTATCAGTTCACGGTGGCCATTTTATGTCAGCTCACGGCAGCCATTTTATGACAGTTCACTGTGGCCATTTTAAATCCGCTCACGGCAGCCATTTTATGTCAGTTCATGGTGGCCATTTTATGTCAGTTCACAGTGGCCATTTTATGTCAGTTCACAGTGTCCATTTTATGTCAGTTCACGGAGGACATTTTATGTCAGTTCACGGTGGTCATTTTATGTCAGTTCACGGTGGCTTTTTATGTCAGTTCACGGTGGCCATTTTATGTCAGTTCACGGCGGCCATTTTATGTCAGTTCACGGTGGACATTTTATGTCAGTTCACGGCAGCCATTTTATGTCAGTTCATGGTGGCCATTTTATGTCAGTTCACGGCAGCCATTTTATGTCAGTACACGGGAACCATTTTAAGTCAGTTCATGGTGGCCATTTTATGTCGGTTCACGGGGGCCATTTTGTGTCAGTTCACGGTGGCCATTTAATGTTAGTTCACTGGGGCCATTTTATGTCAGTTCATGGTGGCTATTGTATGTCAGTTCACAATGGCCATTTTATGTCAGTTCACCGGGGCCATTTTATGTCAGTTCACGGAGGTCATTTTATGTCGGTTGACGGGGGCCATTTTATGTCAGTTCACGGTGGCCATTTTATATCAGTTCACAGTGGCCATTTTATGTCACCTCACGGCAGCCATTTTATGACAGTTCACTGTGGCCATTTAAAATCAGCTCATGGCAGCCATTTTATGTCAGTTCATGGTGGCCATTTTATGTCAGTTCACTGTGGCCATTTTATGTCAGTTCACAGTGTCTATTTTATGTCAGTTGACGGTGGACATTTTATGTCAGTTCACGGTAGTCATTTTATGTCAGGTGACGGTGGCTTTTTATGTCAGTTCACGGTGGACATTTTATGTCAGTTTTTCGGTGGTCATTTTATGTCAGTTCACGGTGGCTTTTTATGTCAGTTCACGGTGGCCATTTTATGTCAGTTTACGGTGGCCATTTTATGTCAGTTCACGGAGGATATTTTATGTGAGTTCACGGCAGCCATTTTATGTCAGTTCATGGTGGCCATTTTATGTCAGTTCACGGCAGCCATTTTATGTCAGTTCACGGCAACCATTTTATGTCAGTTCATGGTGGCCATTTTATGTCAGTTCACGGTGGCTATTGTATGTCAGTTCACAATGGCCATTTTATGTCAGTTCACGGTGGCCATTTTTATCTCAGTTCACAGTGGCCATTTTCTGTCAGTTCACCGGGGCCATTTTATTCAGTTGCTGGTGGCCATTTTATGTCTGTACACGGTGGCCATTTTATGTCAGTACACGGAGGTCATTTTATGTCGGTTGACGGGGGCCATTTTATGACAGCTCGCAGTGGCCTTTTTATGTCAGTTCACGGTGGCCATTGTATGTCAGTTCATGGAGGCCATTTTATGTCAGGTCACGGTGGCTATTTTATGCTAGCTCATGTGGCCATTTTATGTCAGTTCACAATGGCCATTTTATGTCAGTTCACAGTGTCCATTTTATATCAGTTCACAGTGGCCATTTTATGTCAGTTCACGGGGTCCATTTTATGTCAGTTCACAGTGGCCATTTTATGTCAGTTCACAGTGGCCATTTTATCTCAGTTCACAATGGGCATTTTATGTCAGTTCACAGTGGCCATTTTATGTCAGTTCAGAATGGGCATTTTATGTCAGTTCTCAATGGCCATTTTATGTCTCTTCACATTGGCCATTTTATGTCAGTTCACGGGGGCCATTGTATGTCAGTTCACAATGGCCATTGTATGTCAGTTCACAATGGCCATTTTATGTCAATTTGCAATGGCCATTTTATGTCAGTTCACGGTGGCCATTTTATATCAGTTCACGGTGGTCATTTTATGTCAGTTCACGGTGGCCATTTTATATCAGTTCACGGTGGCCATTTTATGTCAGCTCACGGCAGCCATTATATGTCAGTTCACAGTGGCCATTTTATGTCACTTCACGGTGGCCATTTTATGTCAGTTCACGGCAGCCATTTTATGTCAGTTCATGGTGGCCATTTTATGTCACATCACAGTGGCCATTTTATATCAGTTCACGGTGGCTATTTTATGTCAGTTCACGGTGGCCATTTTATATCAGTTCACGGTGGCCATTTTATGTCAGCTCACGGCAGCCATTATATGTCAGTTCACAGTGGCCATTTTATGTCACTTCACGGTGGCCATTTTATGACAGTTCACTGTGGCCATTTTACATCAGCCCACGGCAGCCATTTTATGTCAGTTCATGGTGGTCATTTTATGTCCGTTCACAGTGGCCATTTTATGTCAGTTCACAGTGGCCATTTTATATCAGATCACGGTTGCCATTTTATGTCAGTTCACGGTGGCCATTTTTATCAGTTCACGGTGGCCATTTTATGTCAGCTCACGGCAGCCATTTTATGACAGTTCACTGTGGCCATTTTAAATCCGCTCACGGCAGCCATTTTATGTCAGTTCATGGTGGCCATTTTATGTCAGTTCACAGTGGCCATTTTATGTCAGTTCAGAATGGGCATTTTATGTCAGTTCTCAATGGCCATTTTATGTCTCTTCACATTGGCCATTTTATGTCAGTTCACGGGGGCCATTGTATGTCAGTTCACAATGGCCATTGTATGTCAGTTCACAATGGCCATTTTATGTCAATTTGCAATGGCCATTTTATGTCAGTTCACGGTGGCCATTTTATATCAGTTCACGGTGGTCATTTTATGTCAGTTCACGGTGGCCATTTTATATCAGTTCACGGTGGCCATTTTATGTCAGCTCACGGCAGCCATTATATGTCAGTTCACAGTGGCCATTTTATGTCACTTCACGGTGGCCATTTTATGTCAGTTCACGGCAGCCATTTTATGTCAGTTCATGGTGGCCATTTTATGTCACATCACAGTGGCCATTTTATATCAGTTCACGGTGGCTATTTTATGTCAGTTCACGGTGGCCATTTTATATCAGTTCACGGTGGCCATTTTATGTCAGCTCACGGCAGCCATTATATGTCAGTTCACAGTGGCCATTTTATGTCACTTCACGGTGGCCATTTTATGACAGTTCACTGTGGCCATTTTACATCAGCCCACGGCAGCCATTTTATGTCAGTTCATGGTGGTCATTTTATGTCCGTTCACAGTGGCCATTTTATGTCAGTTCACAGTGGCCATTTTATATCAGATCACGGTTGCCATTTTATGTCAGTTCACGGTGGCCATTTTTATCAGTTCACGGTGGCCATTTTATGTCAGCTCACGGCAGCCATTTTATGACAGTTCACTGTGGCCATTTTAAATCCGCTCACGGCAGCCATTTTATGTCAGTTCATGGTGGCCATTTTATGTCAGTTCACAGTGGCCATTTTATGTCAGTTCACAGTGTTCATTTTATGTCAGTTCACGGTGGACATTTTATGTCAGTTCACGGTGGTCATTTTATGTCTGTTCACGGTGGCTTTTTATGTCAGTTCACGGTGGCCATTTTATGTCAGTTCACGGCGGCCATTTTATGTCAGTTCACGGTGGACATTTTATGTCAGTTCACGGCAGCCATTTTATGTCAGTTCATGGTGGCCATTTTATGTCAGTTCACGGCAGCCATTTTATGTCAGTACACGGGAACCATTTTAAGTCAGTTCATGGTGGCCATTTTATGTCGGTTCACGGGGGCCATTTTGTGTCAGTTCACGGTGGCCATTTAATGTTAGTTCACTGGGGCCATTTTATGTCAGTTCATGGTGGCTATTGTATGTCAGTTCACAATGGCCATTTTATGTCAGTTCACCGGGGCCATTTTATGTCAGTTCACGGAGGTCATTTTATGTCGGTTGATGGGGGCCATTTTATGTCAGTTCACGGTGGCCATTTTATATCAGTTCACAGTGGCCATTTATGTCAGTTCACGGGGTCCATTTTATGTCAGTTCACAATGGCCATTTTATGTCAGTTCACAGTGGCCATTTTATCTCAGTTCACAATGGCCATTTTATGTCAGTTCACGGAGGCCTTTTTATGTCAGGTCGCAATGGCCATTTTATGTCAGTTCACGGGGGCCATTGTATGTCAGTTCACAATGGCCATTGTATGTCAGTTCACAATGGCCATTTTATGTCAGTTCACAGTGGCCATTTTATGTCAGTTCATGGTGGCCATTTTATGACACTTCACGGTGGCCATTTTAAATCAGCTCACGGTGGACATTTTATGTCAGTTCACGGCAGCCATTTTATGTCAGTTCATGGTGGCCATTTTATGTCAGTTCATGGTGGCCATTTTATATCAGATCACGGTGGCCATTTTATGTCAGTTCACGGTGGCCATTTTTTATCAGTTCACGGTGGCCATTTTATGTCACCTCACGGCAGCCATTTTATGACAGTTCACTGTGGCCATTTAAAATCAGCTCATGGCAGCCATTTTATGTCAGTTCATGGTGGCCATTTTATGTCAGTTCACTGTGGCCATTTTATGTCAGTTCACAGTGTCTATTTTATGTCAGTTGACGGTGGCCATTTTTATCTCAGTTCACAGTGGCCATTTTCTGTCAGTTCACCGGGGCCATTTTATTCAGTTGCTGGTGGCCATTTTATGTCTGTATCGGTGGCCATTTTATGTCAGTTCACGGAGGTCATTTTATGTCGGTTGACGGGGGCCATTTTATTACAGCTCGCAGTGGCCTTTTTATGTCAGTTCACGGTGGCCATTTTATATCAGTTCACGGTGGCCATTTTATGTCAGTTCACGGTGGCCATTTTATATCAGTTCACGGTGGCCATTTTATGTCAGCTCACGGCAGCCATTATATGTCAGTTCACAGTGGCCATTTTATGTCACTTCACGGTGGCCATTTTATGTCAGTTCACGGCAGCCATTTTATGTCAGTTCATGGTGGCCATTTTATGTCACATCACAGTGGCCATTTTATATCAGTTCACGGTGGCCATTTTATGTCAGTTCACGGTGGCCATTTTATATCAGTTCACGGTGGCCATTTTATGTCAGCTCACGGCAGCCATTATATGTCAGTTCACAGTGGCCATTTTATGTCACTTCACGGTGGCCATTTTATGACAGTTCACTGTGGCCATTTTACATCAGCCCACGGCAGCCATTTTATGTCAGTTCATGGTGGTCATTTTATGTCCGTTCACAGTGGCCATTTTATGTCAGTTCACAGTGGCCATTTTATATCAGATCACGGTTGCCATTTTATGTCAGTTCACGGTGGCCATTTTTATCAGTTCACGGTGGCCATTTTATGTCAGCTCACGGCAGCCATTTTATGACAGTTCACTGTGGCCATTTTAAATCCGCTCACGGCAGCCATTTTATGTCAGTTCATGGTGGCCATTTTATGTCAGTTCACAGTGGCCATTTTATGTCAGTTCACAGTGTCCATTTTATGTCAGTTCACGGAGGACATTTTATGTCAGTTCACGGTGGTCATTTTATGTCAGTTCACGGTGGCTTTTTATGTCAGTTCACGGTGGCCATTTTATGTCAGTTCACGGCGGCCATTTTATGTCAGTTCACGGTGGACATTTTATGTCAGTTCACGGCAGCCATTTTATGTCAGTTCATGGTGGCCATTTTATGTCAGTTCACGGCAGCCATTTTATGTCAGTACACGGGAACCATTTTAAGTCAGTTCATGGTGGCCATTTTATGTCGGTTCACGGGGGCCATTTTGTGTCAGTTCACGGTGGCCATTTAATGTTAGTTCACTGGGGCCATTTTATGTCAGTTCATGGTGGCTATTGTATGTCAGTTCACAATGGCCATTTTATGTCAGTTCACCGGGGCCATTTTATGTCAGTTCACGGAGGTAATTTTATGTCGGTTGACGGGGGCCATTTTATGTCAGTTCACGGTGGCCATTTTATATCAGTTCACAGTGGCCATTTATGTCAGTTCACGGGGTCCATTTTATGTCAGTTCACAATGGCCATTTTATGTCAGTTCACAGTGGCCATTTAATCTCAGTTCACAATGGCCATTTTATGTCAGTTCACGGAGGCCTTTTTATGTCAGGTCGCAATGGCCATTTTATGTCAGTTCACGGGGGCCATTGTATGTCAGTTCACAATGGCCATTGTATGTCAGTTCACAATGGCCATTTTATGTCAGTTCACAGTGGCCATTTTATGTCAGTTCATGGTGGCCATTTTATGACACTTCACGGTGGCCATTTTATGTCAGTTCACGGCAACCATTTTATGTCAGTTCATGGTGGCCATTTTATGTCAGTTCACGGTGGTCATTTTATGTCAGTTCACGGTGGCCATTTTATATCAGTTCACGGTGGCCATTTTATGTCAGCTCACGGCAGCCATTATATGTCAGTTCACAGTGGCCATTTTATGTCACTTCACGGTGGCCATTTTATGTCAGTTCACGGCAGCCATTTTATGTCAGTTCATGGTGGCCATTTTATGTCACATCACAGTGGCCATTTTATATCAGTTCACGGTGGCTATTTTATGTCAGTTCACGGTGGCCATTTTATATCAGTTCACGGTGGCCATTTTATGTCAGCTCACGGCAGCCATTATATGTCAGTTCACAGTGGCCATTTTATGTCACTTCACGGTGGCCATTTTATGACAGTTCACTGTGGCCATTTTACATCAGCCCACGGCAGCCATTTTATGTCAGTTCATGGTGGTCATTTTATGTCCGTTCACAGTGGCCATTTTATGTCAGTTCACAGTGGCCATTTTATATCAGATCACGGTTGCCATTTTATGTCAGTTCACGGTGGCCATTTTTATCAGTTCACGGTGGCCATTTTATGTCAGCTCACGGCAGCCATTTTATGACAGTTCACTGTGGCCATTTTAAATCCGCTCACGGCAGCCATTTTATGTCAGTTCATGGTGGCCATTTTATGTCAGTTCACAGTGGCCATTTTATGTCAGTTCACAGTGTTCATTTTATGTCAGTTCACGGTGGACATTTTATGTCAGTTCACGGTGGTCATTTTATGTCAGTTCACGGTGGCTTTTTATGTCAGTTCACGGTGGCCATTTTATGTCAGTTCACGGCGGCCATTTTATGTCAGTTCACGGTGGACATTTTATGTCAGTTCACGGCAGCCATTTTATGTCAGTTCATGGTGGCCATTTTATGTCAGTTCACGGCAGCCATTTTATGTCAGTACACGGGAACCATTTTAAGTCAGTTCATGGTGGCCATTTTATGTCGGTTCACGGGGGCCATTTTGTGTCAGTTCACGGTGGCCATTTAATGTTAGTTCACTGGGGCCATTTTATGTCAGTTCATGGTGGCTATTGTATGTCAGTTCACAATGGCCATTTTATGTCAGTTCACCGGGGCCATTTTATGTCAGTTCACAGTGGCCATTTATGTCAGTTCACGGGGTCCATTTTATGTCAGTTCACAATGGCCATTTTATGTCAGTTCACAGTGGCCATTTAATCTCAGTTCACAATGGCCATTTTATGTCAGTTCACGGAGGCCTTTTTATGTCAGGTCGCAATGGCCATTTTATGTCAGTTCACGGGGGCCATTGTATGTCAGTTCACAATGGCCATTGTATGTCAGTTCACAATGGCCATTTTATGTCAGTTCACAGTGGCCATTTTATGTCAGTTCATGGTGGCCATTTTATGACACTTCACGGTGGCCATTTTAAATCAGCTCACGGTGGACATTTTATGTCAGTTCACGGCAGCCATTTTATGTCAGTTCATGGTGGCCATTTTATGTCAGTTCATGGTGGCCATTTTATATCAGATCACGGTGGCCATTTTATGTCAGTTCACGGTGGCCATTTTTTATCAGTTCATTGTGGCCATTTTATGTCACCTCACGGCAGCCATTTTATGACAGTTCACTGTGGCCATTTAAAATCAGCTCATGGCAGCCATATTATGTCAGTTCATGGTGGCCATTTTATGTCAGTTCACTGTGGCCATTTTATGTCAGTTCACAGTGTCTATTTTATGTCAGTTGACGGTGGCCAATTTTATCTCAGTTCACAGTGGCCATTTTCTGTCAGTTCACCGGGGCCATTTTATTCAGTTGCTGGTGGCCATTTTATGTCTGTACACGGTGGCCATTTTATGTCAGTTCACGGAGGTCATTTTATGTCGGTTGACGGGGGCCATTTTATTACAGCTCGCAGTGGCCTTTTTATGTCAGTTCACGGTGGCCATTTTATATCAGTTCACGGTGGCCATTTTATGTCAGTTCACGGTGGCCATTTTATATCAGTTCACGGTGGCCATTTTATGTCAGCTCACGGCAGCCATTATATGTCAGTTCACAGTGGCCATTTTATGTCACTTCACGGTGGCCATTTTATGTCAGTTCACGGCAGCCATTTTATGTCAGTTCATGGTGGCCATTTTATGTCACATCACAGTGGCCATTTTATATCAGTTCACGGTGGCCATTTTATGTCAGTTCACGGTGGCCATTTTATATCAGTTCACGGTGGCCATTTTATGTCAGCTCACGGCAGCCATTATATGTCAGTTCACAGTGGCCATTTTATGTCACTTCACGGTGGCCATTTTATGACAGTTCACTGTGGCCATTTTACATCAGCCCACGGCAGCCATTTTATGTCAGTTCATGGTGGTCATTTTATGTCCGTTCACAGTGGCCATTTTATGTCAGTTCACAGTGGCCATTTTATATCAGATCACGGTTGCCATTTTATGTCAGTTCACGGTGGCCATTTTTATCAGTTCACGGTGGCCATTTTATGTCAGCTCACGGCAGCCATTTTATGACAGTTCACTGTGGCCATTTTAAATCCGCTCACGGCAGCCATTTTATGTCAGTTCATGGTGGCCATTTTATGTCAGTTCACAGTGGCCATTTTATGTCAGTTCACAGTGTTCATTTTATGTCAGTTCACGGTGGACATTTTATGTCAGTTCACGGTGGTCATTTTATGTCAGTTCACGGTGGCTTTTTATGTCAGTTCACGGTGGCCATTTTATGTCAGTTCACGGCGGCCATTTTATGTCAATTCACGGTGGACATTTTATGTCAGTTCACGGCAGCCATTTTATGTCAGTTCATGGTGGCCATTTTATGTCAGTTCACGGCAGCCATTTTATGTCAGTACACGGGAACCATTTTAAGTCAGTTCATGGTGGCCATTTTATGTCGGTTCACGGGGGCCATTTTGTGTCAGTTCACGGTGGCCATTTAATGTTAGTTCACTGGGGCCATTTTATGTCAGTTCATGGTGGCTATTGTATGTCAGTTCACAATGGCCATTTTATGTCAGTTCACCGGGGCCATTTTATGTCAGTTCACGGAGGTCATTTTATGTCGGTTGATGGGGGCCATTTTATGTCAGTTCACGGTGGCCATTTTATATCAGTTCACAGTGGCCATTTATGTCAGTTCACGGGGTCCATTTTATGTCAGTTCACAATGGCCATTTTATGTCAGTTCACAGTGGCCATTTTATCTCAGTTCACAATGGCCATTTTATGTCAGTTCACGGAGGCCTTTTTATGTCAGGTCGCAATGGCCATTTTATGTCAGTTCACGGGGGCCATTGTATGTCAGTTCACAATGGCCATTGTATGTCAGTTCACAATGGCCATTTTATGTCAGTTCACAGTGGCCATTTTATGTCAGTACATGGTGGCCATTTTATGACACTTCACGGTGGCCATTTTAAATCAGCTCACGGTGGACATTTTATGTCAGTTCACGGCAGCCATTTTATGTCAGTTCATGGTGGCCATTTTATGTCAGTTCATGGTGGCCATTTTATATCAGATCACGGTGGCCATTTTATGTCAGTTCACGGTGGCCATTTTTTATCAGTTCACGGTGGCCATTTTATGTCACCTCACGGCAGCCATTTTATGACAGTTCACTGTGGCCATTTAAAATCAGCTCATGGCAGCCATTTTATGTCAGTTCATGGTGGCCATTTTATGTCAGTTCACTGTGGCCATTTTATGTCAGTTCACAGTGTCTATTTTATGTCAGTTGACGGTGGCCATTTTTATCTCAGTTCACAGTGGCCATTTTCTGTCAGTTCACCGGGGCCATTTTATTCAGTTGCTGGTGGCCATTTTATGTCTGTACACGGTGGCCATTTTATGTCAGTTCACGGAGGTCATTTTATGTCGGTTGACGGGGGCCATTTTATTACAGCTCGCAGTGGCCTTTTTATGTCAGTTCACGGTGGCCATTTTATATCAGTTCACGGTGGCCATTTTATGTCAGTTCACGGTGGCCATTTTATATCAGTTCACGGTGGCCATTTTATGTCAGCTCACGGCAGCCATTATATGTCAGTTCACAGTGGCCATTTTATGTCACTTCACGGTGGCCATTTTATGTCAGTTCACGGCAGCCATTTTATGTCAGTTCATGGTGGCCATTTTATGTCACATCACAGTGGCCATTTTATATCAGTTCACGGTGGCCATTTTATGTCAGTTCACGGTGGCCATTTTATATCAGTTCACGGTGGCCATTTTATGTCAGCTCACGGCAGCCATTATATGTCAGTTCACAGTGGCCATTTTATGTCACTTCACGGTGGCCATTTTATGACAGTTCACTGTGGCCATTTTACATCAGCCCACGGCAGCCATTTTATGTCAGTTCATGGTGGTCATTTTATATCCGTTCACAGTGGCCATTTTATGTCAGTTCACAGTGGCCATTTTATATCAGATCACGGTTGCCATTTTATGTCAGTTCACGGTGGCCATTTTTATCAGTTCACGGTGGCCATTTTATGTCAGCTCACGGCAGCCATTTTATGACAGTTCACTGTGGCCATTTTAAATCCGCTCACGGCAGCCATTTTATGTCAGTTCATGGTGGCCATTTTATGTCAGTTCACAGTGGCCATTTTATGTCAGTTCACAGTGTCCATTTTATGTCAGTTCACGGAGGACATTTTATGTCAGTTCACGGTGGTCATTTTATGTCAGTTCACGGTGGCTTTTTATGTCAGTTCACGGTGGCCATTTTATGTCAGTTCACGGCGGCCATTTTATGTCAGTTCACGGTGGACATTTTATGTCATTTCACGGCAGCCATTTTATGTCAGTTCATGGTGGCCATTTTATGTCAGTTCACGGCAGCCATTTTATGTCAGTACACGGGAACCATTTTAAGTCAGTTCATGGTGGCCATTTTATGTCGGTTCACGGGGGCCATTTTGTGTCAGTTCACGGTGGCCATTTAATGTTAGTTCACTGGGGCCATTTTATGTCAGTTCATGGTGGCTATTGTATGTCAGTTCACAATGGCCATTTTATGTCAGTTCACCGGGGCCATTTTATGTCAGTTCACGGAGGTCATTTTATGTCGGTTGATGGGGGCCATTTTATGTCAGTTCACGGTGGCCATTTTATATCAGTTCACAGTGGCCATTTATGTCAGTTCACGGGGTCCATTTTATGTCAGTTCACAATGGCCATTTTATGTCAGTTCACAGTGGCCATTTTATCTCAGTTCACAATGGCCATTTTATGTCAGTTCACGGAGGCCTTTTTATGTCAGGTCGCAATGGCCATTTTATGTCAGTTCACGGGGGCCATTGTATGTCAGTTCACAATGGCCATTGTATGTCAGTTCACAATGGCCATTTTATGTCAGTTCACAGTGGCCATTTTATGTCAGTTCATGGTGGCCATTTTATGACACTTCACGGTGGCCATTTTAAATCAGCTCACGGTGGACATTTTATGTCAGTTCACGGCAGCCATTTTATGTCAGTTCATGGTGGCCATTTTATGTCAGTTCATGGTGGCCATTTTATATCAGATCACGGTGGCCATTTTATGTCAGTTCACGGTGGCCATTTTTGATCAGTTCACGGTGGCCATTTTATGTCACCTCACGGCAGCCATTTTATGACAGTTCACTGTGGCCATTTAAAATCAGATCATGGCAGCCATTTTATGTCAGTTCATGGTGGCCATTTTATGTCAGTTCACTGTGGCCATTTTATGTCAGTTCACAGTGTCTATTTTATGTCAGTTGACGGTGGCCATTTTTATCTCAGTTCACAGTGGCCATTTTCTGTCAGTTCACCGGGGCCATTTTATTCAGTTGCTGGTGGCCATTTTATGTCTGTACACGGTGGCCATTTTATGTCAGTTCACGGAGGTCATTTTATGTCGGTTGACGGGGGCCATTTTATTACAGCTCGCAGTGGCCTTTTTATGTCAGTTCACGGTGGCCATTTTATATCAGTTCACGGTGGCCATTTTATGTCAGTTCACGGTGGCCATTTTATATCAGTTCACGGTGGCCATTTTATGTCAGCTCACGGCAGCCATTATATGTCAGTTCACAGTGGCCATTTTATGTCACTTCACGGTGGCCATTTTATGTCAGTTCACGGCAGCCATTTTATGTCAGTTCATGGTGGCCATTTTATGTCACATCACAGTGGCCATTTTATATCAGTTCACGGTGGCCATTTTATGTCAGTTCACGGTGGCCATTTTATATCAGTTCACGGTGGCCATTTTATGTCAGCTCACGGCAGCCATTATATGTCAGTTCACAGTGGCCATTTTATGTCACTTCACGGTGGCCATTTTATGACAGTTCACTGTGGCCATTTTACATCAGCCCACGGCAGCCATTTTATGTCAGTTCATGGTGGTCATTTTATGTCCGTTCACAGTGGCCATTTTATGTCAGTTCACAGTGGCCATTTTATATCAGATCACGGTTGCCATTTTATGTCAGTTCACGGTGGCCATTTTTATCAGTTCACGGTGGCCATTTTATGTCAGCTCACGGCAGCCATTTTATGACAGTTCACTGTGGCCATTTTAAATCCTTTCACGGCAGCCATTTTATGTCAGTTCATGGTGGCCCTTTTATGTCAGTTCACAGTGGCCATTTTATGTCAGTTCACAGTGTCCATTTTATGTCAGTTCACGGAGGACATTTTATGTCAGTTCACGGTGGTCATTTTATGTCAGTTCACGGTGGCTTTTTATGTCAGTTCACGGTGGCCATTTTATGTCAGTTCACGGCGGCCATTTTATGTCAGTTCACGGTGGACATTTTATGTCAGTTCACGGCAGCCATTTTATGTCAGTTCATGTTGGCCATTTTATGTCAGTTCACGGCAGCCATTTTATGTCAGTACACGGGAACCATTTTAAGTCAGTTCATGGTGGCCATTTTATGTCGGTTCACGGGGGCCATTTTGTGTCAGTTCACGGTGGCCATTTAATGTTAGTTCACTGGGGCCATTTTATGTCAGTTCATGGTGGCTATTGTATGTCAGTTCACAATGGCCATTTTATGTCAGTTCACCGGGGCCATTTTATGTCAGTTCACGGAGGTAATTTTATGTCGGTTGACGGGGGCCATTTTATGTCAGTTCACGGTGGCCATTTTATATCAGTTCACAGTGGCCATTTATGTCAGTTCACGGGGTCCATTTTATGTCAGTTCACAATGGCCATTTTATGTCAGTTCACAGTGGCCATTTAATCTCAGTTCACAATGGCCATTTTATGTCAGTTCACGGAGGCCTTTTTATGTCAGGTCGCAATGGCCATTTTATGTCAGTTCACGGGGGCCATTGTATGTCAGTTCACAATGGCCATTGTATGTCAGTTCACAATGGCCATTTTATGTCAGTTCACAGTGGCCATTTTATGTCAGTTCATGGTGGCCATTTTATGACACTTCACGGTGGCCATTTTAAATCAGCTCACGGTGGACATTTTATGTCAGTTCACGGCAGCCATTTTATGTCAGTTCATGGTGGCCATTTTATGTCAGTTCATGGTGGCCATTTTATATCAGATCACGGTGGCCATTTTATGTCAGTTCACGGTGGCCATTTTTGATCAGTTCACGGTGGCCATTTTATGTCACCTCACGGCAGCCATTTTATGACAGTTCACTGTGGCCATTTAAAATCAGCTCATGGCAGCCATTTTATGTCAGTTCATGGTGGCCATTTTATGTCAGTTCACTGTGGCCATTTTATGTCAGTTCACAGTGTCTATTTTATGTCAGTTGACGGTGGACATTTTATGTCAGTTCACGGTAGTCATTTTATGTCAGGTGACGGTGGCTTTTTATGTCAGTTCACGGTGGACATTTTATGTCAGTTTTTCGGTGGTCATTTTATGTCAGTTCACGGTGGCTTTTTATGTCAGTTCACGGTGGCCATTTTATGTCAGTTTACGGTGGCCATTTTATGTCAGTTCACGGAGGATATTTTATGTGAGTTCACGGCAGCCATTTTATGTCAGTTCATGGTGGCCATTTTATGTCAGTTCACGGCAGCCATTTTATGTCAGTTCACGGCAACCATTTTATGTCAGTTCATGGTGGCCATTTTATGTCAGTTCACGGTGGCTATTGTATGTCAGTTCACAATGGCCATTTTATGTCAGTTCACGGTGGCCATTTTTATCTCAGTTCACAGTGGCCATTTTCTGTCAGTTCACCGGGGCCATTTTATTCAGTTGCTGGTGGCCATTTTATGTCTGTACACGGTGGCCATTTTATGTCAGTACACGGAGGTCATTTTATGTCGGTTGACGGGGGCCATTTTATGACAGCTCGCAGTGGCCTTTTTATGTCAGTTCACGGTGGCCATTGTATGTCAGTTCATGGAGGCCATTTTATGTCAGGTCACGGTGGCTATTTTATGCTAGCTCATGTGGCCATTTTATGTCAGTTCACAATGGCCATTTTATGTCAGTTCACAGTGTCCATTTTATATCAGTTCACAGTGGCCATTTTATGTCATTTCACGGGGTCCATTTTATGTCAGTTCACAGTGGCCATTTTATGTCAGTTCACAGTGGCCATTTTATCTCAGTTCACAATGGGCATTTTATGTCAGTTCACAGTGGCCATTTTATGTCAGTTCAGAATGGGCATTTTATGTCAGTTCTCAATGGCCATTTTATGTCTCTTCACATTGGCCATTTTATGTCAGTTCACGGGGGCCATTGTATGTCAGTTCACAATGGCCATTGTATGTCAGTTCACAATGGCCATTTTATGTCAATTTGCAATGGCCATTTTATGTCAGTTCACAGGGGCCATTTTATCTCAGTTCACAATGGGCATTTTATGTCAGTTCACAGTTGCCATTTTATGTCAGTTCACAACGGACAGTTTATGTCAGTTCACAGGGGCCTTTGCATGTCATATCGCAAAGGCCATTTTATGTTAGTTCACGGTAGCCAATGTATATCAGTTCACGGTGGCCATTTTATGTCTGCTCACAATGGCCATTTTATGTCAGTTCACGGTGGCCATTTTATGTCAGTTCACAATGGCCATTTTATGTCAGTTCACGGGTTCCATTTTATGTCAGTTCACAATTGCCATTTTATGTCAGTTCACGGTGGCCATTGTATATCCGTTCACAGTGGCCATTTTATGTCAGTTCACGGGGTCCATTTTATGTCAGTTCACGGTGGCCATTTTATGTCGGTTCATGGTGGCCATTGTATGTCAATTGACAGTGGTCATTTTATGTCTGTTCACAATGGCCATTTTATGTCAGTTCATGGTGACCATTGTATGTCAGTTCACAGTGTCCATTTTATGTCAGTTTGCAATGGCCATTTTATCTCAGTTGACGGTGGCCATTTTAATTCAGTTCACGATGGCCATTTTTATCAGTTTGCAATGGCCATTTTTTCTCAGTTGACGGTGGCCATTTTATGGCAGTTCATGGTGGCCATTGTATGTCAGTTCACAATGGCCATTGTATGTCAGTTCACAATGGCATTTTATGTCAGTTTGCAATGGCCATTTTAACTCATTTGCGGTGGCCAGTTCATGTCGGTTCAAGGGGGCCATTTTATGTCAGTTCACGGTGGCCATTTTATGTCAGTTCACGGGGGCCATTTTATTCAGTTGAAGGGGCCATTTTATGTCAGTACACGGTGGCCATTTTATGTCAGTTCACGGTGGTCATTTTATGTCGGTTGAAGGGGGCCATTTCTTGCAATTCTGTAAGGTTTTCGGGCAATTCGGCCCTTTTTGGACTGCTCAAGAATAAAACCAAGAGACTGTAAACTGGACTCTTTTCAGCCAAAGGAACGTAACCAAATTTCCCAGCAGGCTTGGTCCGCTGAGCTGAGTAGGGGCATAGGTATTTAACCCCCCCCCCAGGAGCTACAAGGAAGAAGGAGCCAGACAACTAGATAAGATTAAACACAGAGACAAAGGGGCATGGTAATGCTGTAAGGGGCCTGCCTGCAAGCAGGACAATGGGATGGTCATAGCCCCATGCAGATGTAAATGACTTGGCCTCCACCAGAGCAGAATCCAATCAACACCCCATCAACATAGCAGTGATCTCCAGAGCAGATGGAAGACTTTGAAAATCTTCACAAGGGAGCTCAACCTCGTTATCTCAAAAAACAGACTGGAGGCGGACCTAGGGGAGGTACTCCTATCTTGACAGGTCTGACAGGCTCAAAGGGGGCAGGACCAGCGGGAACTTTAAACCTTATGGATTCAATGCAAAAGGGCCTGGCCGAACACAGGAAAAAGCCAGGTAAAACGGATATAAAAGGGGCTGTGTTTCGATTGAGGGTCTCTTGGCTTGACCTCTCCACTTTTGACTTGACCTCCTGCAGCCTGTGACTGTAAGTACCCTGCAGCAGCTTGCGAAACTCCCTTGACTTTGAAAGTGGTTGAGGCTTTGGGGAAGGGGACTTGATTTGTGTTCTGTGTCATTGCTAAAACTGTGTAACAATAAGATTTTACGTTGTGTCCGTTATAGTACTTTCTGAATAGACTTAGTTTGTGTTAGAGTTTAAGATTTTATTATAATTTCTTCTGTTTGATGATTTTGACCTGGGTTTTGCAATAAACCTTGATTTGCTGATAATTGGAGTCGTTTAAATTCTTCAATCTCTCACCAGCGATCTCTGACCAAGTCATTGTTAAGATAGTCCTCACCTTAATTCCGGGTTCGAGAATCTAGGGTCATCTTGAACGATTCACTCAGGACAGGCTGCTGGTTAGGTAATAAACAGCAGTGTCCTATTCTCTCTCTTGGGAAAGCTACTCCAGCGAAGTAGGAACCGGGTGGGTGTTGCACCACCGGCAAGAGAGAGAATCACCTGGACATTGGTGGGGGTCTGGATATCTGTGTGATATAAGCCTTAGGCTTCCGGTTAGCGATAAACGGCAGGCTTGATTCAGTGCTCTCTCCCGCGGAGGTGTCCCAGTGCGGCATCCCCTGGCCTCTGAAGTTTCAGTGCCAGCTGGAGAGAGACACACACAGATACTCAAACCCCAGATATCGGCCCAGTAGTGGAGTAGCAGAGATGGAACCCTCTACAATGGCGACCGGGGCAGGAGCCCGGTGGTTTGGAGTATGTGACTTGGCAGAGGGGGTGAGGGAACGAAGTAAAATGGAGGAGAGAATCTCCTCGTATATGTGGCAAAAGGTCAACCTCACCAAACCTTGGGTCTCAGAACTAATCAATGCGGAGCGACCCGTAATGGCGGCGGCCGCATGGACAGAAAGTAAGGCACACAAAAGGCACTTGGAGAAGGCAGTTTGGCTGGTCTGCTTGTCCCAGCAGGTAGCCAAAACAGAGCGAAGGGTCGAAGAATTAGAGCAGGAGTTGGGAGAAGTTAGGGCCAGCGCAGGGGACAGCGCTAGCGCAGCGGAATGACTGCGGGAGGAATTGGCAGAAATGAAACAGGACAGCCTACAGGAAAGCGAGTCTAACCGGTGCGAGAAGGAATATCTCCACTGCCAGATAGTGGAGGGTAAGACAAAGGAATGGAGGCTCCAGGAACTCTATGCTCGGAGTACAGAGCAGTGTAGGAAGCTGGAGGGGAAGTACCGGGACATCCAGGCTGCGTACCGAGTGGCTCGTGAGGAAGTAGGGGACTGTGCTCACGGGCCGTGCCAGGCACGGATAACAGAGTTGGAGGAGACCTTGTCCAAGGTCAGGGGACAGGTACACCTGGTAGGTCTAGGGGGGTTCCCAAGGGGCAAGGTGCTCCTCGCAGCGGATGATTCCCCAAAGGCCAAGAGGAATAGACCGCCTCCTGAGGCGCCGGGATTGTGTCCGGGTCGGCAGGGGGGGATCGGACTGCACGTTCAGGGGCAAGTCCAAGGGGGGTCGGCAGGGTACCCCCAGCTGGCGGCGTGTCCGCCTGGTATCGTATGTGGGTCCCCATGGGATGGGGACAGACCACTGCCTGGGATGCCGGTGATGGGGCCGGGTCAGCAGGTAGGGTTCGGACCGCCCGGTCAGGGGCAGGTCCAAGGGGGGTCAGTGGTGTATCCCCAGATAGCGGCGTCTCCTATATGGGTAGTTAGCCCGGGGACAGGGGGGCTACCCAACGGGGCAGGAGAGCTGGACGCCGGGGAGGCGGAGGAGCAGGAACCCCAGGTAGGGCAGATGTGCCCTGTCAGGCAGAGAAGGTATGGTCCCCCGGCGGGGCTGGCAAATAGGGGACTGGTTGAGGGCGACATTATCATTCCTCATGGGGCATCCGCGCTCAGGGGGATGGTGGCCCACGTTCCCAGGCTAACTCCGAAAGGGGATCCGTCGCTTCATTTTATGGAGGTGGAGCAGGCAGCCAGCATTAATGACTGCGACGAGGGGGAGCAAGTAAGGATGCTCCTGATGACCCTAGATGCACAGCTATGCAGGGCAGTGATCTCCGGGAATGGGGGACAACCTGACACATGGGCGGCAGCACAGACTGCTGTGCTGGAGGCAATGGGTTTGAATCTGGGGAGCCCTTTCATGAGGGTGGGGGAAACCAAGCAGCAACCAGGGGAATCTCCCACTATGTTCGCAGACAGGCTGTGGATTGTCTATGTGGCGGCGTGCGGGGTCCCCGCGGATAGACAGAATTTAGGGGAGAGAACAGCCCACTGGCTAATGACCCTAGTAGCCAACTGTCTCCCTAACGTTAGGGCAAAAGCCGAACACTGGTTCGACCAGCAGACCCCGGACCTTAATGAGGCAGAGGTCCTTAGGAAACTCACCCTCGCATATCGCAATGGGGAGAGGAGTGAGGAAAAGCCCCTTAAGGGTAAGGTGCATGAAATCGCGCCAGCACCCCCTAAGAGAGAGTGGAAGCATGAGGGCACCCGGACCTCTGACAAGAGACCGGTATGCTACGGGTGTGGTAAGGCCGGGCATTTCAAGAGGGAGTGTGAGAACCCTAGCAAGGAGGAGAGGGCTCCCGCAGTAGAGAGTCAGACCCCGGCGGCAGGAGCAGCTGCCCCGGAAACCATCGATTTAAAAAAACTTTTAGCCTTTTTGCAGAGCCGAGCAGCCGGGTCGGGACAGGTGGCAATGGCAACGGGCCAGGGCCTGCCCGCACCCACACCACAAGAACCCGTATGACTACCCAGGGAGCAGCCTCAGGAAAAAGGGAGCGCAGGGGTAGTTCTAGCCCCAGACCCTGGTCCGGTCCAGGTGCAGGGTCCCATTCTGGAGGCTGCCTCAGTGGCTATTTGCAGTTTAAATCCCTTAAGGTGGGACCCATGCGAACGCCACATCAGGCAATTTAAATTGTTCCACCCCATAAGGGCAAGAAAGAGCAAGTTGGGGGGAAGACTGGGGGTGGTAGTGGAGAAACCCCCCGTAGAATTAACGACGGTGGGGGAGGTCCCTGACTCCACGGTCACACAACCGGTGACAAGGTGCTGTCCCGAAGGGGCAGTCCCAAAGAAACCGACAGTGCTGCAAGCACCCAGCCCAGGGACAGTAACGATTCCCAAGCCCTTACCTGTGGGTCAGGTGGCCTGTCTTAGTATAGAGGCTAGGGAGGCAGGGGAGAGGGAGGTATCACCTTGGGCGTGGGAACCATCCAGGGGACGAAGGAGCAATCGGGTCTCCAAGCCCCCGGTAAGATGGTCCCCAGTAGAAGGGAACGGTGAGGGATGTAGGACATTATCCAGTGCTGCCACAGGTAGCCCAGTCTCCGGAGGGCGCAGAAAGGGATCCCCGAACCCCTTTGGGGAAGGAAAGGCAAGGGGCAGTCCGGACCCCCGGAAGGCGAAGGTCTGGCCCGAGCTGTTGGTCCAAACAGGTGAACAGCCCCAGTATAGCGGGGTCCAGTTTTAATTTGGCCACCCGCAGACGGGTGGCATTGTATATAGCATTCCCTCCCCTGTTAGTTCTAATTAGTGTTTAGTGGTGTGTGGGTTATTTAGGATCGTGGGATCACAGAAGCGCATAGTGCAGTGATATAATGATTGAGCAGCAGGCACTAGGACCCTGATGGAGCCGGGCTGTGGACACAGAACCACAGACAGGCTGCGGCAATTTCATGGCAATTTCCCAACTTCAAAGCGGGAGCTGCTGCTGCCGCTGGATAGAAGCCATGCACTTTAAGGTAGGTAGTTCTGTAGAGGCAAGGATGTGTTTTGTCTGTTTTACAGATGGGGCACCCGCCGATGTGGAGCTTGCTGATGATCTTGGCGATGGTGGGACCGGGAGAACTCCGCAGAGGCGAGACAGAAGAGTCCTTTGTCTATGGGTGCTCTGGCGGCAGAGCCCCTCTTATCACTACCGGACAGGGAGACCAGGTGGCCACAGAGCAGACCCGCTACTCACACCTGGGGAGGTGGCCTGGGTGGCTGGGGTCGAACTCGACCAGGTACTCCAGCCACCAGAGCTTCACCTATGGAGAGGCCTCTGTACTCTGCGAGGAGATACAGGTGGCGACTGACCGGGTTAGGATGACTGAGGGCAGGCGGGTGTGTTTAACCTGTGAGGGGGACGTTCCTTTGGGGAGATGGTGGTGGCTCAGGAAGCTGAGCCTGGACATGAGGGATCGGTCCTCGGACTGGGAACGCCTGGACAACAACACCTACCGGACCATCACGGGGTCACCGGGTAGGATCACCGTTTGCTGGGATAAGTGGTGGGCTTCTGACCAGGGCATTTGTTTGTGTTTATGGGGGTCTACCAAGGCATGTCCACAAGGGGCATCGATCACTTTTGTTAGGTAGTGGCAGAACCCAGGGAACGGGATGAATTGACCGCAGTGGGGAGGGATGTGTAACGCCCAGGGAAGGGATGACTGTAAAAGCTACCGAACTGCTGGTTCAGGTAAAGCCTCAGTTGTACTGAACCTCTCAGCTGCAGGTATCGACGACGGAGGAAAATGAAGAGCCTTCAACGGGCTTTTGGGAAGAAGCGAAGTGCAGTCCAGAAAAGAGGATCCTTAGTGAAATAAAGAGATTCAAATGTAAATAGTTGTATGGATTCGCGGGTTTCAGTTATTTGATTGTGATATATGTACAGGGACCCTTACGTTTGGGGTTCCGGTGAAATGTGTGTATGTTACTGTGTGTTTAAATTAAGTATGGTCTTGTCTTTCCCTTTCAATGAAATTAGGGGTAGCCTAGATTAAGGGAACTGTCTTGGGACTTATAGTTTCGCATGTTGTTGAGGGGGGGCCTACGGTCCACACAAAAGGAAATGATTGCCCTTCACCTGTGTCGATACGGTCCAAGCAGGTAGGGACGTATCGAAGGGGCATCTGTAAGGTTTTCGGGCAATTCGGCCCTTTTTGGACTGCCCAAGAATAAAACCCAGAGACTAAACTGGACACTTTTCAGCCAAAGGAACGTAACCAAATTTCCCAGCAGGCTTGGTCCGCTGAGCTGAGTAGGGGCATAGGTATTTACAAACCCACCCCCACGAGCTACAAGGAAGAAGGAGCCAGACAACTAGATAAGATTAAACACAGAGACAAAGGGGCATGGTAATGCTGTAAGGGGCCTGCCTGCAAGCAGGACAATGGGATGGTCATAGCCCCATGCAGATGTAAATGACTTTGCCTCCACCAGAGCAGAATCCAATCAACACCCCATCAACATAGCAGCGATCTCCAGAGCAGATGGAAGACTTTGAAAATCTTCACAAGGGAGCTCAACCTTGTTATCTCAAAAAGCAGACTGGAGGCGGACCTAGGGGAGGTACTCCCATCTTGACAGGTCTGACCGACTCAAAGGGGGCAGGACTAGCGGGAACTTTAAACCTTATGGATTCAATGCAAAAGGGGCTGGCCGAACACAGGAAAAAGCCAGGTAAAACGGATATAAAAGGGACTGTGTTTCGATTGAGGGGCTCTTGGCTTGACCTCTCCACCTTCGACTTGACCTCCTGCAGCCTGTGACTGTAAGTACCCTCCAGCAGCTTGCGAAACTCCCTTGACCTTGATAGTGGTTGAGGCTTTGGGGAAGGGGACTTGATTTGTGTTCTGTGTCATTGCTAAAACTGTGTAACAATAAGATTTTACGTTGTGTCCGTTATAGTACTTTCTGAATAGACTTAGTTTGCGTTAGAGTTTAAGATTTTATGATAATTTCTTCTGTTTGATGATTTTGACCTGGGTTTTGCAATAAACCTCGATTTGCTGATAATTGGAGTCGTTTCAATTCTTCAATCTCTCACCAGCGATCTCTGACCAAGTCATTGTTAAGATATTCCTCACCTTAATTCCGGGGTCGACAATCTGGGGTCATCTTGAACGATTCACTCAGGACAGGCTGCTGGTTAGGTAATAAACAGCAGTGTCCTATTCTCTCTCTTGGGAAAGCTACTCCAGCGAAGTAGGAACCGGGTGGGTGTTGCACCACCGGCAAGAGAGAGAATCACCTGGGCATTGGTGGGGTCTGGATATCTGTGTGATATAAGCCTCAGGCTTCCGGTTAGGGATAAACGGCAGGCTTGATTCAGTGCTCTCTTCCGTGGAGGTGTCCCAGTGCGGCATCCCCTGGCCTCTGAAGTTTCATGCCAGCTGGAGAGAGACACACACAGATACTCAAACCCCAGATATCGGCCCAGTAGTGGAGTAGCAGAGATGGAACCCTCTACAGCTCCCACCACACAGACAGCACTGTCAGTGCTTCCCCCACACAGCCAGCACTGTCAGTGCTCCTCCACACAGCCAACACTGTCAGTGCTCCCACACACAGCCAGCACTGTCAGTGCTTCCCCCACACAGCCAGCACTGTCAGTGCTCCTCCACACAGCCAACACTGTCAGTGCTCCCCTACACAGCCAGCACTGTCAGTGCTCCCTCAGACAGCCAGCACTGTCAGTGCTCCCACCACACAGCCAGCACTGACAGTGCTCCCCCCACACAGCCAGCACTGTCAGTGCTCCCCACACACAGCCAGCACTGTCAGTTCTCCCACCACACAGCCAGCACTGTCAGTGCTCCCCCACACAGCCAGCACTGTCTGTGCTCCCACCACACAGCCAGCAGTGTCAGTGCTCCCCCACACAGCCAGCACTGTCAGTGCTCCCACCAAACAGCCAGCCCTGTCAGTGCTCCCACAACACAGCCAGCACTGTCAGTGCTACCACCACACAGCCAGAACTGTCATTGCTCCCACCACACAGCCAGCACTGTCAGTGCTCCCACCACGCATCCAGCACTGTCAGTGCTCCCACCACACAGCCAGCACTGTCAGTGCTCTCCCCACACTGCCAGCAGTGTCAGTGCTCCCCCGACACAGCCAGCATGTCAGTGCTCCGCTCACTCAGCCAGCACTGTCAGTTCTCTCCCTCATATCCAGCACTGTCAGTGCTCCCACAACACAGCCAGCACTGTCAGTGCTCCCACCGCACAGCCATCTCTGTCAGTGCTCCCACACACAGCCAGCACTTTCAGTGCTCCCACCACAGAGCCAGCACTGACAGTGCTCCCCCAGACAGCCAGCACTGCCAGTGCTCCCACCACACAGCCAACACTGTCAGTGCTCCCACCACACAGCCAGCACTGTCAGTTCTCCCCCCACACAGCCAGCACTGTCAGTGCTATCCACACACAGCCAGCACTGTCAGTACTACCCACACACAGCCAGCACTATCAGTGCTCCCAGCACACAGCCAGCACTGTCAGTGCACCCCACACAGCCAGCACTGTCAGTGCTCCACCCACACAGCCAGCACTGCCAGTGCTCCCACCACACAGCCAGCACTGTCAGTGCTCCGCCACACAGCCAGCACTGTCAGTGCTCCCCCCACACAGCCAGCACTGTCAGTGCTCCCCCACAAAGCCAGCACTGTCAGTGTTCCCACCACACAGCCAGCACTGTCCGTGCTCCCCCCACACAGCCAGCACTGTCAGTGCTCCCCCCACACAGCCAGTACGGTCAGTGCTCCCCACACAGCCAGCACTGTCAGTGCTCCCACCACACAGCCAGCACCGTCAGATCTCCCACCACACAGCCAGCACTGTCAGTGCTTCCACCACACAGCCAGCACTGTCAGTGTTACCACCACACAGCCAGCCCTGTCAGTGCTCCCACCACACAGCCAGCACTGTCAGTGCCCCCCCCCCCAACATAGCCAGCACTGCCAGTGCTCCTCCGACACAGCCAGCACTGTCAGTGCTCCCCCACACAGCCAGCACTGTCAGTGCTCCCACCACACAGCCAGCACTGTCAGTGCTCCCCACACAGCCAGCACTGTCAGTGCTCCCACCACACAGCCTGCAGTGCCAGTGCTCCCACCACACAGCCAGCACTGTCAGTGCTCCCCAAAAAGCCAGCACTGCCAGTGCTCCCCCCACACAGCCTGCACTGTCAGTGCTCCCCCCACACAGCCAGCACTGTCAGTGCTCCCCATACAGCCAGCACTTTCAGTGCTCCCACCACACAGCCTGCACTGTCAGTGCTCCCATCACACAGGCTGCCGTGTCAGTGCTCCCTCCACAAAGCCAGCACTATCAGTGCTCCCACCACGCAGCCAGCACTGTCAGTGCTCTTCCACGCAGACAGCACTGTCAATGCACCCCCCGCACAGCCAGCACTGTCAGTGCTCCCACCACACAGCCAGCACTGTCCGTGCTCGCCCCACACAGCCAGCACTGTCAGTGCTCCCCCACACAGTCAGCACTGTCAGTGCTCCCACCACAAAGCCAGCACTGTCAGCGCTCCCACCACACAGCCAGCACTGTCAGTGCTTGCCCCACACAGTCAGCACTGTCAGTGCTCCCCCCTCACAGCCAGCTCTGTCAGTGCTCCCCCCACACAGCCAGCACTGTCAGTGCTCCCACCACACAGCCAGCACTGTCAGTGCTCCCCCACAGAGCCAGCACTGGCAGTGCGACCCGACACAGCCAGCACTGTCAGTGCTTCCACCACACCGCCAGCACTGTCAGTGCTCCCCACACAGCCAGCACTGGCAGTGCGACCCGACACAGCCAGCAGTGTCAGTGCTCCCACCACACAGCCAGCACTCTCAGTGCTCCCCCCACACAGCCAGCACTGTCAGTGCTCCCGCCACACAGCCAGCACTGTCAGTGCTCCCACCACACAGCCAGCACTGTCAGTGCTCCCCCAAACAGCCAGCACTGTCAGTGCTCCCACCACACAGCCAGCACTGTCAGTGCTCTCCCCACACAGCCAGCACTGTCAGTTCTCCCGCACACACATCCAGCACTGTCTGTGCTCACCCACACATCCAGCACTGTCAGTGCTCCCCCATACAGCCAGCACTGTCAGTGCTCCCACCACACAGCCTGCACTGTCAGTGCTCCCATCACACAGGCTGCCATGTCAGTGCTCCCTCCACAAAGCCAGCACTATCAGTGCTCCCACCACGCAGCCAGCACTGTCAGTGCTCCCACCACACAGCCAGCCGTGTCAGTGCTCCCTCCACACAGCCAGCACTGTCAGTGCTCCCACCACACAGCCAGCACTGTTAGTTCTCCCACCACACAGCCAGCACTGTCCGTGCTCCCCCACACAGCCAGCACTGTCCGTGCTCCCACCACACAGCCAGCAGTGTCAGTGCTCCCCTACACAGGCAGCACTGTCAGTACTCCCACCACACAGCCAGCCCTGTCAGTGCTCCCACAACACAGCCAGCACTGACAGTGCTCCCACCACACAGCCAGCACTGTCAGTGCTCCCACATCACAGCCAGCATTGTCAGTGCTCCCACCACACAGCCAGCCCTGTCAGTGGTCCCACCACACAGCCAGCACTGTCATTGCTCCCCCACACAGCCAGCACTGTCAGTGCTCCCTCACACAGCCAGCTCTGTAAGTGCTCCCCCCACACAGCCAACACTGTCAGTGCTCCCACCACACAGCCAGCACTGTCAGTGCTCCCACCACACAACCAGCACTGTCAATGCTCCCCCACACAGCCAGCACTGGCAGTGCTCCCCCACAAAGGCAGCACTGTCAGTGCTCCCCACAAACAGCCAGCACTGTCAGTGATCCCCCCACACAGGCAGCACTCTCCGTGCTCCCCCCACACAGCCAGCACTGTCAGTGCGCCCACCACACAGCCAGCACTGTCCGTGCTCGCCCCACACAGCCAGCACTGTCAGTGCTCCCCCACACAGTCAGCACTGTCAGTGCTCCCACCACAAAGCCAGCACTGTCAGCGCTCCCACCACACAGCCAGCACTGTCAGTGCTTCCCCCACACAGCCAGCACTGTCAGTGTTCCCCACAGAGCCAGCACTGGCAGTGCGACCCGACACAGCCAGCACTGTCTGTGCTCCCACCACACAGCCAGCACTCTCAGTGCTCCCCCCACACAGCCTGCACTGTCAATGCTCCCGCCACACAGCCAGCACTGTCAGTGCTCCCACCACACAGCCAGCACTGTCAGTGCTCCCCCAAACAGCCAGCACTGTCAGTGCTCCCACCACACAGCCAGCACTGTCAGTGCTCTCCCCACACAGCCAGCACTGTCAGTGCTCCCGCACATACATCCAGCACTGTCAGTGCTGCCCCACACAGCCAGCACTGTCAGTGCTCTCCCCACACAGCCAGTACTGTCAGTGCTCCCACCACTCAGCCAGCACTGTCATTGCTCCCCCCAAACAGCCAACACTGTCAGTGCTCCCCCACACAGCCAGCACTGTCAGTGCTCCCACCAAACAGCCAGCACTGTCAGTGCTCCCCCACACAGCCAGCACTGTCAGTGCTCCCACCACACAGCCAGCACTGACAGTGCTCCCACCACACAGCCAGCACTGTCAGTGCTCCCACCACACAGCCAGCACTGTCAGTGCTCCCACCACACAGCCAGCACTGTCAGTGCTCCACCCACACAGCCAGCATCTCAGTGCTCCCACTACACAGCCAGCACTGTCAGTGCTCCCCCCACACAGCCAGCACTGTCAGTGCTCCCCTACACAGCCAGCACTGTCAGTGCTCCCACCACACAGCCAGCACTGTCAGTGCTCCCACCACACAGCTAGCACTGTCAGTGCTCCCTCCACACAGCCAGCACTGTCAGTGCTCCCACCCACACAGCCAGCACTGTCAGTGCTCCCACCACAAAGCCAGCACTGTCAGTGCTCCCACCCACACAGCTAGCACTGTCAGTTCTCCCCACGCACCAGACCCAGCTCCTGATTGGCTCATAGACTGTCAGTCAGCGGTTGGAGCTGCTGACTGGATGAGAGGCTGTCAGTCAGCGGCTGGAGCTTCTGATTGGCTGAGAGACTGTCAGTCAGCGGCTGGAGCTCCTGATTGGCTGAGAGACTGTCAGTCAGCGGTTGGAGCTCCTGATTGGCCGAGAGACTGTCAGTCAGCGGCTTGTGCTCCTGATTGGCTGAGTGGCTGTCAGTCAGCGGCTGGAGCTCCTGATTGGCTGAGAGACTGTCAGTCAGCGGCTGGAGCTCCTGATTGGCTGAGAGACTGTCAGCCAGCGGCTGGAGCTCCTGATTGGCTGAGAGACTGTCAGTCAGCGGTTGGGGCTCCTGATTGGCTGAGAGACTGCCAGTCAGCGGCTGGAGCTCCCGATTGGCTGAGAGGCTGTCAGTCAGAGGTTGGGGCTCCTGATTGGCTGAGAGACTGTCAGTCAGCGGCTGGAGCTCCTGATTGGCTGAGAGACTGTCAGTTAGCGGCTGGAGCTCCTGATTGGCTGAGAGGCTGTCAGTCAGCGGCTGGTGCTCCTGATTGGCTGAGAGACTGTCAGTCAGCGGCTGGAGGTCCTGATTGGCTGTGAGGCTGTCAGTCAGCGGCTGGAGCTCCTGATTGGCTGAGAGGCTGTCAGTCAGCGGTTGGAGCTCCTGATTGGTTGAGAGGCTGTCAGTCAGCGGCTGCAGCTCCTGATTGGCTGAGAGACTGTCAGTCAGCGGCTGGAGCTTCTGATTGGCTGAGAGACTGTCAGTCAGCGGCTGGAGCTCCTGATTGGCTGAGATGGTTTCAGTCAGCGGCTGGAGCTCCTGATTGGCTGAGAGGCTGTCAGTCAGCGGCTGGAGCTCCTGATTGGCTGAGAGACTGTCAGTCAGCGGCTGGAGCTCCTGATTGGCTGAGAGGTTTTCAGTCCGTTTTATTTTCTCATTAATTTAATAATTGATGTGACCGGATATTTCACCACGACCTTGATCTGCTCCCTGAACCTGGACTGAGTCACCACATAAATAAATGTGTTTGTGCAGCAATTTAAATCCTGCAGCATCCATCCGACTTGTTGTAAAGTATATTGAGGAAGGGTGAGGTAATATAATCCTCTCACATCGATATAGAAAAATTTAATAACAGACACGGTCCAGAGGAGGATGAAAGTTCCGGAGATGCTGAAGAGTAAAATCATTGACTTCCTTCTGCTCTCCATCTCTGGGTCGCTGCGATTGTCTCCCTGACTCTGGGCCCTCAGTGCCTTCCGGACCCGACTGCTGAGTAAAATGTGTCTGACTGTCAGAGCGTTGGTCAACAGGATTGAGAAGAACGGCACCAATGGGGTTACAACCTGAGCAAACCAGAGATACCCAACCCATCCCGGGTCAGTGACGACGCTGCTCTTTGTGACGCAGTCCCACTGGACATTGTCGATTATCCCCCCAGGTTCCAATGTAAAGTACCGGGGGATGTTTTTCACACAGAGCAGGAGGCCGCTTGTGGACAGAACCACAGCCGCAGTTTTCCCGGTGCAATATTTACTTTTCAGTTTCTGGCAGCGAATGGCCACAAATCGATCAAAGGAGAAAGTGAGGGTGAACCAGACAGAACAGTCCGTGGCTGCAGTGAGCAGGACAGAGTTAACACGACACACAGGGGTGAGGGACAGGAAACTCCAGGGGAAATAATAATAACTGATCTTGTTCAGTATGGGTTTAATGATAATAAACAGCAGATCCGCCGTTGCCATGGCCACCAGGTAGCGAGTGGTGCAGGTAGAGAGGCCACACTTCCCCCGACACAGAATCACAATTCCCAGTATATTAACTGTCAGAGAGAGAAAGGAGAGACGCGGGAAATTACTGGGTAATGAATCTCCCTGTCTGAAACAGGACACAATTGCAGCATCAATATAATGGACAGTGGGTAGGTGGGGGTGTGGGGAGAGGAGTGGGCACAGAGATTAACATTGCAGAGAGGGGAGTAGGAAATGTAACTCCAGTGTTAAAGGTGGGGAATGGGGGGAAAGTGTGAATTGCAGCCCTGTCAGTTTGATGGCAGTGGCAGGAAAATGTTTATAATTCAGAGACCTTTGGGAGAGGTTACATTTCTCATTTAGTCTGATTTACAGGATTCACTCAGGCCGGCCAGGTTTCCCAAACCGGATACAAACATACCAGAGATTGTCACCCCAGCTCAATTATTGGACCACACCCCGGATTGGACCGTTCCCTGGACTGGATTTCTGATGGGGTTGGACCCCACTCCTGGTTTATTTGAATACTCCACGATCAATGGAAAAAAATAAAACAAACGCGGGACCTTCCCACTTCATAACCATGGGAGAAATAGAAATACAGAATGCTCAGTGCAAAAGGAGGCCATTCGGCCCATCGAGTCTGCACCGGCCCTTGGAAAGAGAAAACCAGTTCAGCCCACCCCATCCCCATAACCCAGTGACCCCATCAAAATTGTTTGGAAACTAAACACAATTTATCTTGGCCAATCCACCGAACCCGCACATCTTTGGACTGTGGGAGGAAACTGGAGCACCCGGAGGAAACCCACACAGACACGACTGAGAAAGTGCAGACTCCGCACAGACAGTGACCCAAGCCGGGAATCGAACCTGGGACCCTGGAGCTGTGAATCAACTGTGCCAACCAGTGCGCTACCGTGCAGCCCAGCCTGTCCAGAATAGATTCTATCCATTCTCCAGAACATCCCGAGGGATCATCCCTCCCAGGTTTAGTCATTCGTAAAGCACCCGCTCCCGGGAATCCCCCATTGCCATGTCTCGAACATCCCAACATCACTGTTCCCAGGAATCCATCCTCTCCCTGTTTGGAAAGAATCCCTGCCAAGCTTTTCTCAGGAGTATTCCCGCTCCGGCATTGGACATTCCCCAGGGTTCACTTGGCCGGAATAGACTCTCTCCATATTCGGACTCATTGCATTCAACAAAAAAGTAGGAACATTCCAAAACAAGAGCGTTAAGATGGAGGAGAAAGTTCCCAGAATAAAGTTGTTTAAATTAAAGTTACGTCCTGCGGGACCTAACATCCTAATTGGACGATGAGATGTTGCTCCTCCAACTTGCGTTGGGCTTCACTGCATTCTGGCAGCAGGCCAAGGACAGACATGTGGGCCTGAGAGCAAGGTGCTGAGTTAACATGGCCACAATAGGAAGGCTGGGGCCATGCTGTGGGCTGAGTGAAGGTGTTCCACAAAGCAGTCTCCCAGTCTGCGTTTAGTCCCCCACAATGTCGAGGAGGCGGTATTGGCAGCAGCGAATACAGGAGAACAAACTGAAGGCACAGAAGTGAAACGCTGCTTCCCCAGAAAGGAGAGTTTGCTGCTGAGAACCGGGAGACGGGAGGAGGTAAAGGGACAGTTGTTGCACCGTCTGTGATTGCAGGGGAAGGTGCTGGGGGAAGGGAAAGGGGTGTGGGGTGTGAGGGGGAAGTGGACAAGGTGGAGGGTGCGGTACCTGAGGATTGCAGAAATTGAGGGGGGTGATTGGAGAGAGGTGAAGATGTGTTTGGTGGTGACATCATGCTGGAGTTGGCAGAAATGGAGGAGGATTTTCCTTTCAATGGGGAGGCTGATGGTGTGGAAAGTGAGGAGAGGAACCCTATCTTGTTTCCGGGAGGGAGGGGGATGTGTGAGGACAGAGGTGTGAGAAGTGATTTGAACACGATTGAGAGCCCTGTTAACAAAGGAAGGTGGTGGGGCCCGGTTAAGGAAAAGACAGACATGCCAGGGGGGCTACTTTCGAAGACGCCAGCATCAGATCAGAGGCGATGGAGGCGGAGAAAGTGGGAGAATGAGATGCAGTCTTTACAGGAAGCAGGGTATGAGGATCTGAACACAACCCTCGTGTTGGGGAACGGAGGTGCAGAGGGATTGGACGTCCATTGTGAAGATTAGGCGGTTAGGGCCAGGGAAATGGACCTTGTTTATATGACATACGACACCAGAGGAATCAGGAACCATAACATCCCCACAGTGCAGAAGGAGGCCATTCGGCCCATTAAGTCTGTACCAAACCTCTGAAAGAGTACCTCAACCAAGCTCACTCCCCCGCCTATCTCATTAACCCCTTAATCTAACATACACATCTTTTTGGACACTACGGAGTAATTTAGCGTGGCCAATCCACCTAACCTGCACATCTTTGGGCTATGGGAGGCAACCGGAGACCCGGAGGAAACCCACACAGACAGGGAGAGAAAGTGCAGTCTGCACACAGACAGTCACCCAAGGTAGGAATTGATCCGGGGACCCTGCTGCTGTGAGGCAGCAGTGCAAACCACTGTGTCACTGTGACACCACTGTCTTTGGGAAGGGCAGAACAGGGTAAAGCGGATGGAATCAAGATGGGAAGAAATGATCTTGGTGGGGCTGGAACAGGCCGAAATAATGGGTGCACTGGGACTTTCCTGTTTGTGGATTTTGGGAAGGAGGTAGAAGCGGGAGGTTGATGCAGGATGTGTGGGATTGTGGGACTCTGATCTCTGAGACTGTGGACAGAAGATATCCAGAGTCAACGAGGTCAGTGAAAGCCCTGGAAACAATATCATGATGTTTGGTGGTGTGCTGCTGGTCCAGGGGGAGGTACCAGGCTGTGCCTGAGAGCTGACGGTCAGCCTCTGTGAGGAAGAGGTCAGGACACCAGACAATAATGACACCGCCCTTGTGAGCAGCTTAGATCACCAGGCCAGGGTTGGATATTCGAGAGAGGATTGGAGCAAGTTTAGAGTGAATCAGGATAGAGTTGGTGAGAGGCACAGGGAAATTGAGACGGTCGATGTCGCACTGACAGATCTCAATGAAAAGACCAAGAGCTGATAGGAGGCCAGAGGGTGGGGTCCAGGGAGAGGGAGATTACTGGAGGCGGATGGATTTCACAACAAATATTCATAAAATAGACAGAAACAGCAGAGACAATATTATCTATTCACTGGTCACCATCAGAATAATTACCAAAGAATTGAAAAGCAGAAGTCGGTCTCTGTTATTCTTGAATTTAGAACAGAATATAATCAAATCTTCCAGTCACAATGTCAACAGTTGGAAGCATTGAATTAGAAGTCTGAGTTAAAAGAAATCCAGTAACACAGAGCATACTAAATAGTCGGCACATATTCCAAAGTCAACATTCTTCCTGACACATTTCATCCAATTATTTCAATAACTACCAGAAATAATAGATCTGAGTAGTATGATGGATGTTAAACAATTTGATTTTCTAAAGGCCGTCAGTAAGATCCGACGTAACAGACTGATGGGTAATCTCAGACCCAGTGGAGTTAGGGGACACAGCAGCAGGATGGACACATGCGGGCGACACACAGAGAAAACAGGGAGAGGAGTTAAAGGGATTTAGGCTGGTTGGTGGAAGGTGGGAAGTGGTGTTCCACAAGGATCAGCACTGGGATCACTCTCCTTCACCATTCCCATCAACAGTATGGGATCGGGAAGCAGAATGATAATTACACAATTTACAGACAGAATCAAATTGGGAGTGATAGTGAATACAGAGGCAGAATACAACTAATTACAGGCACACATTTGTCATTAATTATGAATTTGCAAAGTGGGTATTTCGATGGGACATTAATGTCCCGACAGATCAGTGTCCGCTGCTGCATTTTGTTCAGAACAATAAGTCCCCCAATCGCTCCTTGGAAAACAAGTGTGTGAATGGACTGGAGGGGTTTCTGGCTTCAGGTGAATAGATTCACAAATCGTGTGAAGCAGAAAGACAGTTTAAAAACACCCATAAAAATTGATCAAACATGTGAGTTCATTTCAGGATGAATAGGAATGAGAAAATATCACAAAACCTAGTGGAATACTGCACTGCTGTGGGTTTTATGAAACATTAGAGTGTGGGTGATATCTGTTCCTGTTAGAGTAGATCAATAGAAAACAGAGATAGAGACATTTCACTTCATACAATAAATATCAAACATCTTCAAAACACAGCCAAACTCTTCCTGTTTTCAACCTATTCCAAAGTTAAAACACACAGAGAGAACTCCACAGAATGGAGCGACCCCTCACCAATAAAATACATCATTTCAAAATAGAACCAACTAATTTCAGTCCAGTTACTGACCCACACACAATACAATTCTACACGGACAGATAGTCCCAGTAATAGAGAGATAATTGGATCAGATATTCCACTCTGGTGAGAGACCCACAGTCAGTACAATTCTACACTGACAGACATTTCCAGTAATCCTTCTTCACTGCTGTCAGATATTCCACACTGGTGTGGGACCCACAGTCTGTACAATTCTACACTGACAGATACTTCCAGTAATCCTTGTTCACCGCTGTCAGATATTCCACTCTGGTTAGTGATCCACACTCAGTACAATTCCACACTGACAGACACTTCCAGTAATCCTTGTTCACCGCCGTCAGATATTCCACTCTGGATAGTGACCCACAGTCAGTACAATTCTACACTGACAGATACTTCCAGTAATCCTTGTTCACCGCTGTCAGATATTCCACTCTGGATAGTGACCCACAGTCAGTACAATTCTACACTGACAGTGCCCACACTCAGTGTGATTTAATTATTTCTCCTCCTAAACCTCCCTTCAGAGAGATTGCCTTTACTGAGGTCCAATCTAACATTATACAAGATTCCACTCAATATAATAACTTCCCCGGTCAGAGATCCAGTGAGTTACAAACAGAGGTTTATTGTGAGTTGATGAAAGGGATTCAAACCATTGACAGGCTTGAATACATTTGACAATTATATCGTTGACCAGGTGTCGATATAACAGTGAGCACGAGATCAGGATCAGGTATTTTCAGTCCCAGGTTAAAATCAGAGAGCAGCTCACACACAGATTTACACAACTTCAATGGTGACAGTCACTTACCAGGAACACCAACAATAGCCAGGATTGGGTAGAATACTTTCTCAACCTGATTAACTGGAAAATGCATTTTCAGTGTGAAGTGATGTGTCCCTTCCTGCGATTGGCAATCTCTCTGTCTGAAACTCTGAGGTTATATATTCTCCAAGCTTTTAGTTAATACCCTGTGGAACCGCCTCAGGGAAATTGAGGTTGTGACATCGTTTAACTTATTTTTCAAGATGTGAACAAACAGATTACGATATTGTGTTCAGTGAAAGCAAATATTATTTTTCTGAGTGAGTGACCTCTTTGCAAACACCGGACGGTGTTGATCACATTGTTCAACTAACATTAACAGAAAGGATGCTGTCCACTCAGAAACCATCAGTCCCATCTCTACATCTCACATTGTTTCAGATATATCCCTCACTCCACTGTAACCATTCAGTGATTCAGTTCCAATTGTCAGTGTGTTTCTCAGGGTGGTTCCAATGCACTCTGGGTTGTAGCTGTCTCTCTAACTGTGACCATTCAGAGATTCAGTTCCAATTGTCAGTGTGTTTCTCTGGGTGGTTCCACTGCACTCTGGGGTGTAGCTGTCTCTGTAACTGTGACCATTCAGTGATTCAGTTCCAATTGTCAGTGTGTTTCTCTGGGTGGTTCCACTGCTCTCTGGGATGTAGCTGCCTCTGTAACTGTGACCATTCAGTGATTCAGTTCCAATTTTCAGTGTGTTTCTCTGGGTGGTTCCACTGCACTCTGGGATGTAGCTGCCTCTGTAACTGTGACCATTCAGTGATTCAGTTCCAATTTTCAGTGTGTTTCTCTGGGTGGTTCCACCGCACTCTGGGTTGTAGCTGTCTCTGTAACTGTGACCATTCAGAGATTCAGTTCCAATTGTCAGTGTGTTTCTCTGGGTGGGCCAACTGCTCTCTGGGGTGTAGCTGTCTCTGGAACTGTGACCATTCAGTGATTCAGTTCCAATTGTCAGTGTGTTTCTCTGGGTGGGTCCACTGCTCTCTGGTTTGTAGCTGTCTCTGTAACTGTGACCATTCAGAGATTCAGTTCCAATTGTCAGTGTGTTTCTCTGGGTGGTTCCACTGCACTCTGGGGTGTAGCTGCCTCTGTAACTGTGACCATTCAGTGATTCAGTTCCAATTGTCAGTGTGTTTCTCTGGGTGGTTCCACTGCACTCTGGGGTGTAGCTTTCTCTGTAACTGTGACCATTCAGTGATTCAGTTCCAATTGACAGTGTGTTTCTGAGGGTGTGTCCACTGCTCTCTGGGATGTAGCTGTCTCTGTAACTGTGACCATTCAGTGATTCAGTTCCAATTGTCAGTGTGTTTCTCTGGGTGGTTCCACTGCACTCTGGGGTGTAGCTGCCTCTGTAACTGTGACCATTCAGTGATTCAGTTCCAATTGTCAGTGTGTTTCTCTGGGTGGTTCCACTGCACTCTGGGGTGTAGCTGTCTCTGTAACTGTGACCATTCAGTGATTCAGTTCCAATTGTCAGTGTGTTTCTCTGGGTGGTTCCACTGCACTCTGGGGTGTAGCTGCCTCTGTAACTGTGACCACTCAATGATTCAGTTCCAATTGTCAGTGTGTTTCTCTGGGTGGTTCCACTGCACTCTGGGGTGTAGTTGTCTCTGTGACGGTGACCATTCAGTGATTCAGTTCCAATTGTCAGTGTGTTTCTCTGGGTGGTTCCACTGCACTCTGGGATGTAGCTGCCTCTGTAACTGTGACCATTCAGTGATTCAGTTCCAATTGTCAGTGTGTTTCTCTGGGTGGTTCCACTGCACTCTGGGGTGTAGTTGTCTCTGTGACGGTGACCATTCAGTGATTCAGTTCCAATTGTCAGTGTGTTTCTCTGGGTGGTTCCACTGCACTCTGGGGTGTAGCTGCCTCTGTAACTGTGACCATTCAGTGATTCAGTTCCAATTGTCAGTGTGTTTCTCTGGGTGGTTCCACTGCACTCTGGGGTGTAGCTGCCTCTGTAACTGTGACCACTCAGTGATTCAGTTCCAATTGTCAGTGTGTTTCTCTGGGTGGTTACACAGCACTCTGGGGTGTAGCTGCCTCTGTAACTGTGACCATTCAGTGATTCAGTTCCAATTGTCAGTGTGTTTCTCTGGGTGGTTCCACTGCACTCTGGGATGTAGCTGCCTCTGTAACTGAGACCATTCAGTGATTCAGTTCCAATTGTCAGTGTGTTTCTCTGGGTGGTTACACTGCACTCTGGGGTGTAGCTGCCTCTGTAACTGAGACCATTCAGTGATTCAGTTCCAATTGTCAGTGTGTTTCTCTGGGTGGTTCCACTGCATTCTGGGGTGTAGCTGCCTCTGTAACTGTGACCATTCAGTGATTCAGTTCCAATTGTCAGTGTGTTTCTCTGGGTGGGTCCACTGCTCTCTGGGGTGTAGCTGCCTCTGTAACTGTGACCATTCAGTGATTCAGTTCCAATTGTCAGTGTGTTTCTCTGGGTGGTTCCACTGCACTCTGGGATGTAGCTGCCTCTGTAACTGTGACCATTCACTGATTCAGTTCCAATTGTCAGTGTGTTTCTCTGGGTGGTTACACTGCACTCTAGGGTGTAGCTGCCTCTGTAACTGTGACCATTCAGTGATTCAGTTCCAATTGTCAGTGTGTTTCTCTGGGTGGTTACACTGCACTCTAGGGTGTAGCTGCCTCTGTAACTGTGACCACTCAGTGATTCAGTTCCAATTGTCAGTGTGTTTCTCTGGGTGGTTCCACTGCTCTCTGGGGTGTAGCTGCCTCTGTAACTCTGACCATTCAGTGATTCAGTTCCAATTGTCAGTGTGTTTCTCTGGGTGGTTCCACTGCACTCTGGGGTGTAGCTGCCTCTGTAACTGTGACCATTCAGTGATTCAGTTCCAATTGTCAGTGTGTTTCTCTGGGTGGTTCCACTGCACACTGGGGTGTAGCTGTCTCTGTAACTGTGACCATTCAGTGATTCAGTTCCAATTGTCAGTGTGTTTCTCTGGGTGGTTCCACTGCACTCTGGGGTGTAGCTGCCTCTGTAACTGTGACCATTCAGTGATTCAGTTCCAATTGTCAGTGTGTTTCTCTGGGTGGTTCCACTGCACTCTGGGATGTAGCTGTCTCTGTAACTGTGACCATTCAGTGATTCAGTTCCAATTGTCAGTGTGTTTCTCTGGGTGGTTCCACTGCACTCTGGGCTGTAGCTGCCTCTGTAACTGTGACCATTCCGTGATTCAGTTCCAATTGTCAGTGTGTTTCTCTGGGTGGGTCCACTGCACTCTGGGGTGTAGCTGCCTCTGTAACTGTGTCCATTCAGTGATTCAGTTCCAATTGTCAGTGTGTTTCTCTGGGTATTTCCACTGCACTCTGGGGTGTAGCTGCCTCTGTAACTGTGACCATTCAGTGATTCAGTTCCAATTGTCAGTGTGTTTCTCTGGGTGGTTCCACTGCACTCTGGGGTGTAGCTGTCTCTGTAACTGTGACCATTCAGTGATTCAGTTCCAATTGTCAGTGTGTTTCTCTGGGTGGTTCCACTGCACTCTGGGGTGTAGCAGTCTCTGTAACTGTGACCATTCAGTGATTCAGTTCCAATTGTCAGTGTGTTTCTCTGGGTGGGTCCACTGCACTCTGGGGTGTAGCTGCCTATGGAACTGTGACTATTCAGTGATTCAGTTCCAATTGTCAGTGTGTTTCTCTGGGTGGTTCCACTGCACTCTGGGATGTAGCTGCCTCTGTAACTGTGACCATTCAGTGATTCAGTTCCAATTGTCAGTGTGTTTCTCTGGGTGGTTCCACTGCACTCTGGGATGTAGCTGCCTCTGTAACTGAGACCATTCAGTGATTCAGTTCCAATTGTCAGTGTGTTTCTCTGGGTGGTTACACTGCACTCTGGGGTGTAGCTGCCTCTGTAACTGAGACCATTCAGTGATTCAGTTCCAATTGTCAGTGTGTTTCTCTGGGTGGTTCCACTGCATTCTGGGGTGTAGCTGCCTCTGTAACTGTGACCATTCAGTGATTCAGTTCCAATTGTCAGTGTGTTTCTCTGGGTGGGTCCACTGCTCTCTGGGGTGTAGCTGCCTCTGTAACTGTGACCATTCAGTGATTCAGTTCCAATTGTCAGTGTGTTTCTCTGGGTGGTTCCACTGCACTCTGGGATGTAGCTGCCTCTGTAACTGTGACCATTCAGTGATTCAGTTCCAATTGTCAGTGTGTTTCTCTGGGTGGTTACACTGCACTCTAGGGTGTAGCTGCCTCTGTAACTGTGACCATTCAGTGATTCAGTTCCAATTGTCAGTGTGTTTCTCTGGGTGGTTACACTGCACTCTAGGGTGTAGCTGCCTCTGTAACTCTGACCACTCAGTGATTCAGTTCCAATTGTCAGTGTGTTTCTCTGGGTGGTTCCACTGCTCTCTGGGGTGTAGCTGCCTCTGTAACTCTGACCATTCAGTGATTCAGTTCCAATTGTCAGTGTGTTTCTCTGGGTGGTTCCACTGCACTCTGGGGTGTAGCTGCCTCTGTAACTGTGACCATTCAGTGATTCAGTTCCAATTGTCAGTGTGTTTCTCTGGGTGGTTCCACTGCACACTGGGGTGTAGCTGTCTCTGTAACTGTGACCATTCAGTGATTCAGTTCCAATTGTCAGTGTGTTTCTCTGGGTGGTTCCACTGCACTCTGGGGTGTAGCTGCCTCTGTAACAGTGACCATTCAGTGATTCAGTTCCAATTGTCAGTGTGTTTCTCTGGGTGGTTCCACTGCACTCTGGGATGTAGCTGTCTCTGTAACTGTGACCATTCAGTGATTCAGTTCCAATTGTCAGTGTGTTTCTCTGGGTGGTTCCACTGCACTCTGGGCTGTAGCTGCCTCTGTAACTGTGACCATTCCGTGATTCAGTTCCAATTGTCAGTGTGTTTCTCTGGGTGGGTCCACTGCACTCTGGGGTGTAGCTGCCTCTGTAACTGTGTCCATTCAGTGATTCAGTTCCAATTGTCAGTGTGTTTCTCTGGGTGGTTCCACTGCACACTGGGGTGTAGCTGTCTCTGTAACTGTGACCATTCAGTGATTCAGTTCCAATTGTCAGTGTGTTTCTCTGGGTGGTTCCACTGCACTCTGGGGTGTAGCTGCCTCTGTAACTGTGACCATTCAGTGATTCAGTTCCAATTGTCAGTGTGTTTCTCTGGGTGGTTCCACTGCACTCTGGGATGTAGCTGTCTCTGTAACTGTGACCATTCAGTGATTCAGTTCCAATTGTCAGTGTGTTTCTCTGGGTGGTTCCACTGCACTCTGGGCTGTAGCTGCCTCTGTAACTGTGACCATTCCGTGATTCAGTTCTAATTGTCAGTGTGTTTCTCTGGGTGGGTCCACTGCACTCTGGGGTGTAGCTGCCTCTGTAACTGTGACCATTCAGTGATTCAGTTCCAATTGTCAGTGTGTTTCTCTGGGTGGTTCCACTGCACTCTGGGATGTAGCTGCCTCTGTAACTGTGACCATTCAGTGATTCAGTTCCAATTGTCAGTGTGTTTCTCTGGGTGGTTACACTGCACTCTAGGGTGTAGCTGCCTCTGTAACTGTGACCATTCAGTGATTCAGTTCCAATTGTCAGTGTGTTTCTCTGGGTGGTTACACTGCACTCTAGGGTGTAGCTGCCTCTGTAACTGTGACCACTCAGTGATTCAGTTCCAATTGTCAGTGTGTTTCTCTGGGTGGTTCCACTGCTCTCTGGGGTGTAGCTGCCTCTGTAACTCTGACCATTCAGTGATTCAGTTCCAATTGTCAGTGTGTTTCTCTGGGTGGTTCCACTGCACTCTGGGGTGTAGCTGCCTCTGTAACTGTGACCATTCAGTGATTCAGTTCCAATTGTCAGTGTGTTTCTCTGGGTGGTTCCACTGCACACTGGGGTGTAGCTGTCTCTGTAACTGTGACCATTCAGTGATTCAGTTCCAATTGTCAGTGTGTTTCTCTGGGTGGTTCCACTGCACTCTGGGGTGTAGCTGCCTCTGTAACTGTGACCATTCAGTGATTCAGTTCCAATTGTCAGTGTGTTTCTCTGGGTGGTTCCACTGCACTCTGGGATGTAGCTGTCTCTGTAACTGTGACCATTCAGTGATTCAGTTCCAATTGTCAGTGTGTTTCTCTGGGTGGTTCCACTGCACTCTGGGCTGTAGCTGCCTCTGTAACTGTGACCATTCCGTGATTCAGTTCCAATTGTCAGTGTGTTTCTCTGGGTGGGTCCACTGCACTCTGGGGTGTAGCTGCCTCTGTAACTGTGTCCATTCAGTGATTCAGTTCCAATTGTCAGTGTGTTTCTCTGGGTGGTTCCACTGCACTCTGGGGTGTAGCTGCCTCTGTAACTGTGACCATTCAGTGATTCAGTTCCAATTGTCAGTGTGTTTCTCTGGGTGGTTCCACTGCACTCTGGGGTGTAGCTGTCTCTGTAACTGTGACCATTCAGTGATTCAGTTCCAATTGTCAGTGTGTTTCTCTGGGTGGTTCCACTGCACTCTGGGGTGTAGCTGTCTCTGTAACTGTGACCATTCAGTGATTCAGTTCCAATTGTCAGTGTGTTTCTCTGGGTGGGTCCACTGCACTCTGGGGTGTAGCTGCCTATGGAACTGTGACTATTCAGTGATTCAGTTCCAATTGTCAGTGTGTTTCTCTGGGTGGTTCCACTGCACTCTGGGATGTAGCTGCCTCTGTAACTGTGACCATTCAGTGATTCAGTTCCAATTGTCAGTGTGTTTCTCTGGGTGGTTCCACTGCACTCTGGGATGTAGCTGCCTCTGTAACTGAGACCATTCAGTGATTCAGTTCCAATTGTCAGTGTGTTTCTCTGGGTGGTTACACTGCACTCTGGGGTGTAGCTGCCTCTGTAACTGAGACCATTCAGTGATTCAGTTCCAATTGTCAGTGTGTTTCTCTGGGTGGTTCCACTGCATTCTGGGGTGTAGCTGCCTCTGTAACTGTGACCATTCAGTGATTCAGTTCCAATTGTCAGTGTGTTTCTCTGGGTGGGTCCACTGCTCTCTGGGGTGTAGCTGCCTCTGTAACTGTGACCATTCAGTGATTCAGTTCCAATTGTCAGTGTGTTTCTCTGGGTGGTTCCACTGCACTCTGGGATGTAGCTGCCTCTGTAACTGTGACCATTCAGTGATTCAGTTCCAATTGTCAGTGTGTTTCTCTGGGTGGTTACACTGCACTCCAGGGTGTAGCTGCCTCTGTAACTGTGACCATTCAGTGATTCAGTTCCAATTGTCAGTGTGTTTCTCTGGGTGGTTACACTGCACTCTAGGGTGTAGCTGCCTCTGTAACTGTGACCACTCAGTGATTCAGTTCCAATTGTCAGTGTGTTTCTCTGGGTGGTTCCACTGCTCTCTGGGGTGTAGCTGCCTCTGTAACTCTGACCATTCAGTGATTCAGTTCCAATTGTCAGTGTGTTTCTCTGGGTGGTTCCACTGCACTCTGGGGTGTAGCTGCCTCTGTAACTGTGACCATTCAGTGATTCAGTTCCAATTGTCAGTGTGTTTCTCTGGGTGGTTCCACTGCACACTGGGGTGTAGCTGTCTCTGTAACTGTGACCATTCAGTGATTCAGTTCCAATTGTCAGTGTGTTTCTCTGGGTGGTTCCACTGCACTCTGGGGTGTAGCTGCCTCTGTAACAGTGACCATTCAGTGATTCAGTTCCAATTGTCAGTGTGTTTCTCTGGGTGGTTCCACTGCACTCTGGGATGTAGCTGTCTCTGTAACTGTGACCATTCAGTGATTCAGTTCCAATTGTCAGTGTGTTTCTCTGGGTGGTTCCACTGCACTCTGGGCTGTAGCTGCCTCTGTAACTGTGACCATTCCGTGATTCAGTTCCAATTGTCAGTGTGTTTCTCTGGGTGGGTCCACTGCACTCTGGGGTGTAGCTGCCTCTGTAACTGTGTCCATTCAGTGATTCAGTTCCAATTGTCAGTGTGTTTCTCTGGGTGGTTCCACTGCACTCTGGGGTGTAGCTGCCTCTGTAACTGTGACCATTCAGTGATTCAGTTCCAATTGTCAGTGTGTTTCTCTGGGTGGTTCCACTGCACTCTGGGGTGTAGCTGTCTCTGTAACTGTGACCATTCAGTGATTCAGTTCCAATTGTCAGTGTGTTTCTCTGGGTGGTTCCACTGCACTCTGGGGTGTAGCTGTCTCTGTAACTGTGACCATTCAGTGATTCAGTTCCAATTGTCAGTGTGTTTCTCTGGGTGGGTCCACTGCACTCTGGGGTGTAGCTGCCTATGGAACTGTAACTATTCAGTGATTCAGTTCCAATTGTCAGTGTGTTTCTCTGGGTGGTTCCACTGCACTCTGGGATGTAGCTGCCTCTGTAACTGTGACCATTCAGTGATTCAGTTCCAATTGTCAGTGTGTTTCTCTGGGTGGTTCCACTGCACTCTGGGATGTAGCTGTCTCTGTAACTGTGACCATTCCTTTATTTTATTTCAGTAGGCTATGTTTGAGCATAAGTAGAACATTTCAATGTCTCCAAAATCTGGAACTATTTAAAGCGCAAAGTATGTGATCCCATATCTAAATCTGATTCAGCCCCTCAAACTACGAAACTATTTAGAATCATTGGAACCTCAGAAAACTCAGAGGCTGTGGCAGAGACAAACTCATCACCTCAGAGAGCAGCATTAATACATAGTCAGCAGTGAAAACTAGTACCCCGTCTCTAACTGACACCGGCCTCCATCTGATACACACACTTCAACTGGGAGACAGGCGGGGTGAGATGTGGAGGAAGAGAGAACTGGTGTGTGAGATGTGCTGATAGAAGACAGGGTGAGAGAGAAAGAGGGTGTGATGAGAGATATTGAGAGAGAAAGAGGGTGGTGAAATAAGGATAAAACGGGAGAAAGAGGTGGATTGTCTGAGAGAAAGGAAAGCATAGAGTGGCGAGGGTGAGTGGCTGAGGGAGGCAGATTGGGTGAGAAGGATGGTGTATTAAATACTCACATAATCTTAGACATAAGTACAGGAGAGAGCGACTGGGTGACTGAGGGAGCGGGAGAGGGAACGATTGTGAGGGAAAGTGTGAGAGAGGGAAAGAGAGTGAGAGAAAGTGTGATAGAGGGAAAGAGTGTGAGAGAACGTGTGAGAGAGGGAAAGAGTGTGAGAGAAAATGTGAGAGAGGGAAAGAGAGTCAGAGAAAGTGTGAAAGAGGGAAAGAGTGTGAGAGAAAGTGTGAGAGAGGGAACGAGTGTGAGAGAAAGTGTGAGAGAGGGAAAGAGAGTCAGAGAAAGTGTGAGAGAGGGAAAGTGTGAGAGAAAGTGTGAGAGACGGAAAGTGTGAGAGAGGGAAAGAGTATGAGAGAAAGTGTGAGAGAGGGAAAGAGTTTAAGACAAAGTGTGAGAGAGTGAAATAGAGTCAGAGACATTGTGAGAGAGGGTACGAGAGTGAGAAAAAGTGTGAGAGAGGGAAAGTGTGAGAGAGGGAAAGAATGTGAGAGAACGTGTGAGAGATAGAAAGAGTGTGAGAGAAATTGTGAGAGAGGGAAAGAGAGTGAGAGAAATTGTGAGAGAGGGAATGAGAGTGAGAAAAAGTGTGAGAGAGGGAAAGTGTGAGAGAGGGAAAGATTGTGAGAGAAATTGTGAGAGAGAGAAAGAGAGTGAGAGAAATTGTGAGAGAGGGAAAGAGAGTGAGAAAAACTGTGAGAGAGGGAAAGAGAGTGAGAAAAAGTGTGAGAGAGGGAAAGTGTGTGAGAGAAAGTGTGAGAGAGGGATAGAGAGTGAGAGAAAGTGTGAGAGAGGGAAAGAGTGTTAGAGAAATTGTGAGAGAGGGATAGAGAGTGAGAGAAAGTGTGAGAGAGGGACAAAGTGTGAGAGAGAGAAAGAGTGTGAGAGAGGGACAAAGTGTGAGAGTGGGAGACAGTGTGAGAGAGGGAGACGGTGTGAGAGAGGGAGACGGTGTGAGAGAGGGAGACGGTGTGAGAGAGGGAGAGAGTGTGGGAGAGGGAGAGAGTGTGGGAGAGGGAGAGAGTGTGAGAGTGGGTGACAGTGTTGGAGAGGGAGAGAGTGTGAGAGAGGGAGACGGTGTGAGAGAGGGAGAGAGTGTGGGAGAGGGAGAGAGTGTGGGAGAGGGAGAGAGTGTGGGAGAGGGAGAGAGTGTGAGAGTGGGTGACAGTGTGGGAGAGGGAGACAGTGTGAGAGTGGGAGACAGTGTGATAGAGGGAGAGAGTGTGAGAGAGGGAGACGGTGTGAGAGAGGGAGAGAGTGTGGGAGAGGGAGAGAGTGTGGGAGAGGGAGAGAGTGTGGGAGAGGGAGAGAGTGTGAGAGTGGGTGACAGTGTGGGAGAGGGAGACAGTGTGAGAGTGGGAGACAGTGTGAGAGAGGGAGAGAGTGTGAGAGAGGGAGACAGTGTGAGAGTGGGAGACAGTGTGGGAGAGGGAGAGAGTGTGAGAGTGGGTGACAGTGTGGGAGAGGGAGAGAGTGTGAGAGAGGGAGGCAGTGTGGGAAAGGGAGAGAGTGGGAGAGTGGGAGGCAGTGTGGGAGAGGGAGAGAGTGTGAGTGTGGGAGGCAGTGTGGGAGAGGGAGAGAGTGTGAGAGTGGGTGACAGTATGAGAGAGGGAGAGAGTGTGAGTGTGGGAGAGGGAGACAGTGTGGGAGAGAGAGAGTGTGAGAGTGGGAGGCAGTGTGGGAGAGGGAGAGAGTGTGAGAGTGGGAGGCAGTGTGGGAGAGGGAGAGAGTGTGAGAGAGGGAGAGAGGGAGACACTGTGAGAGATGAAGGGAGTGTGAGAGAGAGAGAGAGAGAGAGTGAGAGAGGGAGAAAGTGTGGGAGAGGGATAGAGTGTGAGAGAGGGAGGGATTGTTGAGAGGGAGAGAGTGTGAGCGAGGGAAAGAGTGTGAGAGAAAGTGTGAGAGAGGGAAAGAGTTTAAGACAAAGTGTGAGAGAGTGAAATAGAGTCAGAGACATTGTGAGAGAGGGAAAGAGAGTGAGAAAAAGTGTGAGAGAGGGAAAGCGTGAGAGAGGGAAAGAATGTGAGAGAACGTGTGAGAGATAGAAAGAGTGTGAGAGAAATTGTGAGAGAGGGAAAGAGAGTGAGAGAAATTGTGAGAGAGGGAATGAGAGTGAGAAAAAGTGTGAGAGAGGGAAAGTGTGAGAGAGGGAAAGATTGTGAGAGAAATTGTGAGAGAGAGAAAGAGAGTGAGAGAAATTGTGAGAGAGGGAAAGAGAGTGAGAAAAACTGTGAGAGAGGGAAAGAGAGTGAGAAAAAGTGTGAGAGAGGGAAAGTGTGTGAGAGAAAGTGTGAGAGAGGGATAGAGAGTGAGAGAAAGTGTGAGAGAGGGACAAAGTGTGAGAGAGAGAAAGAGTGTGAGAGAAAGTGCCATTGAGGGAGTTTTGTGCGAGGGAGGGAGGCATGGAGGGAGAGAGATATAGGGATGGAGAGAGAGAGGGACAGAGTGTGAAAGTGTCGAACGGAGATGTGAGAGAGGGAGGGAGGCATGATGCAGAGAGAGAGAGGGGGGGGAGAGTGAGAGAGAGGGACAGAATGTGAGAGAGGGGTAAGTGTGAGACAAGGGAAATCTGCTAGAGAGAGTGGGAGAGTGGGAGTGAGTATCAATGAAGAAGAAAGTATGTGAGAGGCAGGAATTTGAGAGAGGGAGTGTGAGAGATGGAGGGATTGTGAGAGATGGAGGGTGAGAGAGGGAGAGAGTGTGAGGAAGGGAGAGTGAGTGAGACAGGTAGGTTGTGCTAGACAGGGAGAGAGTGTGAGAGAGGGAGAGAGTCTGACAGGAGACAAAGTGGGAGACAGTGGGAGAGAGGGAGGGTGACTGAGGTAGAGAATGTGTCAGAGGGAGAGAATGTGAGGGGGAGAGTATGAGAGAGGGTGAGAGTGCTAGAGAGGGAGGGAGTACAAAAGAGAGAATGCGAAAGGGGAGAGGGGGAGAGAGTGTGAGAGAGGGAGAAAGTGTGAGAGAGGGAGGGTGAGAGAGGGAGGGTGAGAGAGTGAGAGAGTGTGAGAGAGTGAGACACTGTGAGAGAGGGAGGGAGTGTGAGAGGGGGACAGAATGTGATAGAGGGAGAGAGTGTCAGAGAGGGAGAAAGTGTGAGAGAGGGAGAGAGTGTGAGAGAGGCAGAGAGTCTGAGAGGGAGACAAAGTGGGAGACAGTGGGAGAGAGGGAGGGTGACTGAGGTAGAGAATGTGTCAGAGGGAGAGAATGTGAGGGGGAGAGTGTGAGAGAGGGTGAGAGTGCGAGAGAGGGAGGGAGTACAAAAGAGAGAATGCGAAAGGGGAGAGGGGGAGAGAGTGTGAGAGAGGGAGAAAGTGTGAGAGAGGGAGGGTGAGAGAGGGAGGGTGAGAGAGTGAGAGAGTGTGAGAGAGTGAGACACTGTGAGAGAGGGAGGCAGTGTGAGAGGGGGACGGAATGTGATAGAGGGAGAGAGTGTCAGAGAGGGAGAAAGTGTGAGAGAGGGAGAGAGTGTGAGAGAGGGAGAAAGTGTGAGAGAGGGAGACAGTGTGGGAGAGGGAGAGAGTGTGAGAGAGGGAGAGAGTGTGAGAGAGTGTGAGAGAGGGAGACAGTGTGGGAGAGGGACAGAGTGTGAGAGAGGGAGAGAGTGTGGGAGGCAGGGTGGGAGAGGCAGAGAGTGTGAGAGTGGGAGGGATTGTTGAGAGTGTGAGCGAGCGAGAGAGTGTGAGAGAGGGAGAGAGTGTGAGAGGGGGAGAGCGTGTGGGAGAGGGAGAGAGTGTGAGAGAGGGAGAGAGAGGGAGAGGGTGTGAGAGTGGGTGACAGTTTGGGAGAGGGAGACAGTGTGAGAGAGGGTGACAGTGTGGGAGAGGGAGAGAGTGTGAGAGGGGGGCAGAGTGTGAGAGAGGGAGACAGTGTGGGAGAGGGAGAGAGTGTGAGAGAGGGAGAGAGTGTGAGAGAGGGAGAGAGTGTGAGAGTGTGAGGGATTGTTGAGAGGGAGAGAGTGTGAGCAAGGGAGAGAGTGTGAGAGAGGGAGACAGTCTGGGAGAGGGAGAGAGTGTGAGAGAGGGAGACAGTGTGAGAGTTGGTGACAGAGTGGGAGAGGGAGAGAGTGTGAGAGTGGGTGACAGTGTGGGAGAGGGAGAGAGTGTGAGAGAGGGAGAGAGTGTGAGAGTGGGTGACAGTGTGAGAGAGGGAGAGAGAGGGAGAGTGGGTGACAGTGTGGGAGAGGGAGAGAGTGTGAGAGTGGGAGGCAGTGTGGGAGAGGGAGAGAGTGTGAGAGTGGGAGGCAGTGTGGGAGAGGGAGAGAGTGTGCGAGTGGGAGGCAGTGTGGGAGAGTGAGAGAGTGTGAGAGTGGGAGGCAGTGTGGGAGAGGGAGAGAGTGTGAGAGTGGGTGACAGTGTGGGAGAGGGAGAGAGTGTGAGAGAGGGAGACAGTGTGGGAGAGGGAGAGAGTGTGAGAGAGGGAGGGATTGTTGAGAGGGAGAGAGTGTGAGAGAGGGAGAGAGTGTGAGAGTGGGAGGCAGTGTGGGAGAGGGAGAGAGTGTGAGAGTGGGTGACAGTGTGGGAGAGGGAGAGAGTGTGAGAGAGGGAGACAGTGTGGGAGAGGGAGAGAGTGTGAGAGAGGGAGGGATTGTTGAGAGGGAGAGAGTGTGAGAGAGGGAGAGAGTGTGAGAGTGTGAGGTAGTGTGGGAGAGGGAGAGAGTGTGAGAGGGGGCAGAGTGTGAGAGAGGAAGACAGTGTGGGAGAGGGAGAGAGTGTCAGAGAGGGAGATAGTGTGAGAGAGGGAGAGAGTGTGAGAGTGTGAGGGATTGTTGAGAGGGAGAGAGTGTGAGCGAGGGAGAGAGTGTGAGAGAGGGAGGCAGTGTGGGAGAGGGAGAGAGTGTGAGAGAGGGAGACAGTGTGAGAGTTGGTGACAGTGTGGGAGAGGGATAGAGTGTGAGAGTGGGTGACAGTGTGGGAGAGGGAGAGAGTGTGAGAGAGGGAGAGAGTGTGAGAGTGGGTGACAGTGTGAGAGAGGGAGAGAGAGGGAGAGTGGGTGACAGTGTGGGAGAGGGAGAGGGTGTGATAGTGGGAGGCAGTGTGGGAGAGGGAGAGAGTGAGAGTGGGAGGCAGTGTGGGAGAGGGAGAGAGTGTGAGAGTGGGTGACAGTGTGGGAGAGGGAGAGAGGGAGAGAGTGTGAGAGTGGGTGACAGTGTGAGAGAGGGAGTGAGAGGGAGAGTGGGTGACAGTGTGGGAGAGGGAGAGAGTGTGAGAGTGGGAGGCAGTGTGGGAGAGGGAGACAGTGTGAGAGTGGGTGACAGTGTGGGAGAGGGAGAGAGTGTGAGAGTGGGAGGCAGTGTGGGAGAGGGAGAGAGTGTGCGAGTGGGTGACAGTGTGGGAGAGGGAGAGAGTGTGAGAGAGGGAGACAGTGTGGGAGAGGGAGAGAGTGTGAGAGAGGGAGGGATTGTTGAGAGGGAGAGAGTGTGAGAGACGGAGAGAGTGTGAGAGTGGGAGGCAGTGTGGGAGAGGGAGAGCGTGTGAGAGAGGGAGACAGTGTGGGAAAGGGAGAGAGTGTGAGAGAGGGAGGGATTGTTGAGAGGGAGAGAGTGTGAGAGAGGGAGAGAGTGTGAGAGTGGGAGGTAGTGTGGGAGAGGGAGAGAGTGTGAGAGGGGGGCAGAGTGTGAGAGAGGAAGACAGTGTGGGAGAGGGAGAGAGTGTCAGAGAGGGAGACAGTGTGAGAGAGGGAGAGAGTGTGAGAGTGTGAGGGATTGTTGAGAGGGAGAGAGTGTGAGCGAGGGAGAGAGTGTGAGAGAGGGAGACAGTCTGGGAGAGGGAGAGAGTGTGAGAGAGGGAGACAGTGTGAGAGTTGGTGACAGTGTGGGAGAGGTAGAGAGTGTGAGAGTGGGTGACAGTGTGGGAGAGGGAGAGAGTGTGAGAGAGGGAGAGAGTGTGAGAGTGGGTGACAGTGTGAGAGAGGGAGAGAGAGGGAGAGTGGGTGACAGTGTGGGAGAGGGAGAGAGTGTGAGAGTGGGAGGCAGTGTGGGAGAGGGAGAGAGTGTGAGAGTGGGAGGCAGTGTGGGAGAGGGAGAGCGTGTGAGAGTGGGTGACAGTGTGGGAGAGGGAGAGAGTGTGAGAGTGGGAGGCAGTGTGGGAGAGGGAGAGAGTGTGAGAGTGGGAGGCAGTGTGGGAGAGGGAGAGCGTGTGAGAGTGGGTGACAGTTTGGGAGAGGGAGAGAGGGAGAGAGTGTGAGAGTGGGTGACAGTGTGAGAGAGGGAGTGAGAGGGAGAGTGGATGACAGTGTGGGAGAGGGAGAGAGTGTGAGAGTGGGAGGCAGTGTGGGAGAGGGAGACAGTGTTAGAGTGGGTGACAGTGTGGGAGAGGGAGAGTGAGAGTGGGAGGCAGTGTGGGAGAGGGAGAGAGTGTGAGAGTGGGAGGCAGTGTGGGAGAGGGAGAGTGTGAGAGTGGGAGGCAGTGTGGGAGAGGGAGAGAGTGTGAGAGAGGGAGAGAGTGTGGGAGTGGGTGACAGTGTGAGAGAGGGAGAGAGAGGGAGAGTGGGTGACAGTGTGGAAGAGGGAGAGAGTGTGAGAGTGGGAGGCAGTGTGGGAGAGGGAGAGAGTGTGAGAGTGGGTGACAGTGTGGGAGAGGGAGAGAGGGAGAGAGTGTGAGAGTGGGTGACAGTGTGAGAGAGGGAGTGAGAGGGAGAGTGGGTGACAGTGTGGGAGAGGGAGAGAGTGTGAGAGTGGGAGGCAGTGTGGGAGAGGGAGACAGTATGAGAGTGGGTGACAGTGTGGGAGAGGGAGAGAGTGTGAGAGTGGGAGGCAGTGTGGGAGAGGGAGAGAGTGTGCGAGTGGGTGACAGTGTGGGAGAGGGAGAGAGTGTGAGAGAGGGAGACAGTGTGGGAGAGGGAGAGAGTGTGAGAGAGGGAGGGATTGTTGAGAGGGAGAGAGTGTGAGAGACGGAGAGAGTGTGAGAGTGGGAGGCAGTGTGGGAGAGGGAGAGCGTGTGAGAGAGGGAGACAGTGTGGGAAAGGGAGAGAGTGTGAGAGAGGGAGGGATTGTTGAGAGGGAGAGAGTGTGAGAGAGGGAGAGAGTGTGAGAGTGGGAGGTAGTGTGGGAGAGGGAGAGAGTGTGAGAGGGGGGCAGAGTGTGAGAGAGGAAGACAGTGTGGGAGAGGGAGAGAGTGTCAGAGAGGGAGACAGTGTGAGAGAGGGAGAGAGTGTGAGAGTGTGAGGGATTGTTGAGAGGGAGAGAGTGTGAGCGAGGGAGAGAGTGTGAGAGAGGGAGACAGTCTGGGAGAGGGAGAGAGTGTGAGAGAGGGAGACAGTGTGAGAGTTGGTGACAGTGTGGGAGAGGTAGAGAGTGTGAGAGTGGGTGACAGTGTGGGAGAGGGAGAGAGTGTGAGAGAGGGAGAGAGTGTGAGAGTGGGTGACAGTGTGAGAGAGGGAGAGAGAGGGAGAGTGGGTGACAGTGTGGGAGAGGGAGAGAGTGTGAGAATGGGAGGCAGTGTGGGAGAGGGAGAGAGTGTGAGAGTGGGAGGCAGTGTGGGAGAGGGAGAGCGTGTGAGAGTGGGTGACAGTTTGGGAGAGGGAGAGAGGGAGAGAGTGTGAGAGTGGGTGACAGTGTGAGAGAGGGAGTGAGAGGGAGAGTGGATGACAGTGTGGGAGAGGGAGAGAGTGTGAGAGTGGGAGGCAGTGTGGGAGAGGGAGACAGTGTTAGAGTGGGTGCCAGTGTGGGAGAGGGAGAGTGAGAGTGGGAGGCAGTGTGGGAGAGGGAGAGAGTGTGAGAGTGGGAGGCAGTGTGGGAGAGGGAGAGTGTGAGAGTGGGAGGCAGTGTGGGAGAGGGAGAGAGTGTGAGAGAGGGAGAGAGTGTGGGAGTGGGTGACAGTGTGAGAGAGGGAGAGAGAGGGAGAGTGGGTGACAGTGTGGGAGAGGGAGAGAGTGTGAGAGTGGGAGGCAGTGTGGGAGAGGGAGAGAGTGTGAGATAGGGAGACAGTGTGGGAGAGGGAGAGAGTGTGAGAGTGGGAGACAGTGTGAGAGAGGGAGAGAGTTTGAGAGAGGGAGAGAGTGGGAGGCAGTGTGGGAGAGGGAGAGAGTGGGAGAGTGGGAGGCAGTGTGGGAGAGGGAGAGAGTGTGAGAGAAGGTGACAGTGTGAGAGAGGGAGACAGTGTGGGAGAGGGAGAGAGTGTGAGAGAGGGAGACAGTGTGGGAGAGGGAGAGAGTGTGAGAGTGGGAGGGATTGTTGAGAGGGAGAGAGTGTGAGAGAGGGAGACAGTGTGAGAGTGGGTGACAGTGTGGGAGAGGGAGAGAGTGTGAGAGTGGGAGGCAGTGTGGGAGAGGGAGAGAGTGTGAGAGAGGGAGGCAGTGTGGGAGAGGGAGAGAGTGTGTGCGTGGGAGGCAGTGTGGGAGAGGGAGAGAGTGTGAGAGTGGGAGGCAGTGTGGGAGAGGGAGAGAGTGTGAGACTGGGTGACAGTGTGGGAGAGGGATAGAGTGTGAGAGTGGGTGACAGTGTGGGAGAGGGAAAGAGTGTGAGAGAGGGAGAGAGTGTGGGAGTGGGTGACAGTGTGAGAGAGGGAGAGAGAGGGAGAGTGGGTGACAGTGTGGGAGAGGGAGAGAGTGTGAGAGTGGGAGGCAGTGTGGGAGAGGGAGAGAGTGTGAGATAGGGAGACAGTGTGGGAGAGGGAGAGAGTGTGAGAGTGGGAGACAGTGTGAGAGAGGGAGAGAGTTTGAGAGAGGGAGAGAGTGGGAGGCAGTGTGGGAGAGGGAGAGAGTGTGAGAGTGGGAGGCAGTGTGGGAGAGGGAGAGAGTGTGAGAGAAGGTGACAGTGTGAGAGAGGGAGACAGTGTGGGAGAGGGAGAGAGTGTGAGAGAGGGAGACAGTGTGGGAGAGGGAGAGAGTGTGAGAGTGGGAGGGATTGTTGAGAGGGAGAGAGTGTGAGAGAGGGAGACAGTGTGAGAGTGGGTGACAGTTTGGGAGAGGGAGAGAGTGTGAGAGTGGGAGTCAGTGTGGGAGAGGGAGAGAGTGTGAGAGAGGGAGGCAGTGTGGGAGAGGGAGAGAGTGTGTGCGTGGGAGGCAGTGTGGGAGAGGGAGAGAGTGTGAGAGTGGGAGGCAGTGTGGGAGAGGGAGAGAGTGTGAGACTGGGTGACAGTGTGGGAGAGGGATAGAGTGTGAGAGTGGGTGACAGTGTGGGAGAGGGAGAGAGTGTGAGAGAGGGAGACAGTGTGAGAGAGGGAGAGAGTGTGAGAGAGGGAGACAGTGTGGGAGAGGGAGAGAGTGTGAGAGAGGGTGAGAGTGTGAGAGAGGGTGGCAGTGTGGGAGAGGGAGACAGTGTGAGAGAGGGAGAGAGTGTGAGAGTGGGAGGCAGTGTGGGAGAGGGAGAGAGTGTGAGAGAGGGAGACAGTGTGAGAGTTGGTGACAGTGTGGGAGAGGGATAGAGTGTGAGAGTGGGTGACAGTGTGGGAGAGGGAGAGAGTGTGAGAGAGGGAGAGAGTGTGAGAGTGGGTGACAGTGTGAGAGAGGGAGAGAGAGGGAGAGTGGGTGACAGTGTGGGAGAGGGAGAGGGTGTGATAGTGGGAGGCAGTGTGGGAGAGGGAGAGAGTGTGAGAGTGGGAGGCAGTGTGGGAGAGGGAGAGAGTGTGAGAGTGGGTGACAGTGTGGGAGAGGGAGAGAGGGAGAGAGTGTGAGAGTGGGTGACAGTGTGAGAGAGGGAGTGAGAGGGAGAGTGGGTGACAGTGTGGGAGAGGGAGAGAGTGTGAGAGTGGGAGGCAGTGTGGGAGAGGGAGACAGTGTGAGAGTGGGTGACAGTGTGGGAGAGGGAGAGAGTGTGAGAGTGGGAGGCAGTGTGGGAGAGGGAGAGAGTGTGCGAGTGGGTGACAGTGTGGGAGAGGGAGAGAGTGTGAGAGAGGGAGACAGTGTGGGAGAGGGAGAGAGTGTGAGAGAGGGAGGGATTGTTGAGAGGGAGAGAGTGTGAGAGACGGAGAGAGTGTGAGAGTGGGAGGCAGTGTGGGAGAGGAAGAGCGTGTGAGAGAGGGAGACAGTGTGGGAAAGGGAGAGAGTGTGAGAGAGGGAGGGATTGTTGAGAGGGAGAGAGTGTGAGAGAGGGAGAGAGTGTGAGAGTGGGAGGTAGTGTGGGAGAGGGAGAGAGTGTGAGAGGGGGGCAGAGTGTGAGAGAGGAAGACAGTGTGGGAGAGGGAGAGAGTGTCAGAGAGGGAGACAGTGTGAGAGAGGGATAGAGTGTGAGAGTGTGAGGGATTGTTGAGAGGGAGAGAGTGTGAGCGAGGGAGAGAGTGTGAGAGAGGGAGACAGTCTGGGAGAGGGAGAGAGTGTAAGAGAGGGAGACAGTGTGAAAGTTGGTGACAGTGTGGGAGAGGTAGAGAGTGTGAGAGTGGGTGACAGTGTGGGAGAGGGAGAGAGTGTGAGAGAGGGAGAGAGTGTGAGAGTGGGTGACAGTGTGAGAGAGGGAGAGAGAGGGAGAGTGGGTGACAGTGTGGGAGAGGGAGAGAGTGTGAGAGTGGGAGGCAGTGTGGGAGAGGGAGAGAGTGTGAGAGTGGGAGGCAGTGTGGGAGAGGGAGAGCGTGTGAGAGTGGGTGACAGTTTGGGAGAGGGAGAGAGGGAGAGAGTGTGAGAGTGGGTGACAGTGTGAGAGAGGGAGTGAGAGGGAGAGTGGATGACAGTGTGGGAGAGGGAGAGAGTGTGAGAGTGGGAGGCAGTGTGGGAGAGGGAGACAGTGTTAGAGTGGGTGACAGTGTGGGAGAGGGAGAGTGAGAGTGGGAGGCAGTGTGGGAGAGGGAGAGAGTGTGAGAGTGGGAGGCAGTTTGGGAGAGGGAGAGTGTGAGAGTGGGAGGCAGTGTGGGAGAGGGAGAGAGTGTGAGAGAGGGAGAGAGTGTGGGAGTGGGTGACAGTGTGAGAGAGGGAGAGAGAGGGAGAGTGGGTGACAGTGTGGGAGAGGGAGAGAGTGTGAGAGTGGGAGGCAGTGTGGGAGAGGGAGAGAGTGTGAGATAGGGAGACAGTGTGGGAGAGGGAGAGAGTGTGAGAGTGGGAGACAGTGTGAGAGAGGGAGAGAGTTTGAGAGAGGGAGAGAGTGGGAGGCAGTGTGGGAGAGGGAGAGAGTGTGAGAGTGGGAGGCAGTGTGGGAGAGGGAGAGAGTGTGAGAGAAGGTGACAGTGTGAGAGAGGGAGACAGTGTGGGAGAGGGAGAGAGTGTGAGAGAGGGAGACAGTGTGGGAGAGGGAGAGAGTGTGAGAGTGGGAGGGATTGTTGAGAGGGAGAGAGTGTGAGAGAGGGAGACAGTGTGAGAGTGGGTGACAGTGTGGGAGAGGGAGAGAGTGTGAGAGTGGGAGGCAGTGTGGGAGAGGGAGAGAGTGTGAGAGAGGGAGGCAGTGTGGGAGAGGGAGAGAGTGTGTGCGTGGGAGGCAGTGTGGGAGAGGGAGAGAGTGTGAGAGTGGGAGGCAGTGTGGGAGAGGGAGAGAGTGTGAGACTGGGTGACAGTGTGGGAGAGGGATAGAGTGTGAGAGTGGGTGACAGTGTGGGAGAGGGAAAGAGTGTGAGAGAGGGAGAGAGTGTGGGAGTGGGTGACAGTGTGAGAGAGGGAGAGAGAGGGAGAGTGGGTGACAGTGTGGGAGAGGGAGAGAGTGTGAGAGTGGGAGGCAGTGTGGGAGAGGGAGAGAGTGTGAGATTGGGAGACAGTGTGGGAGAGGGAGAGAGTGTGAGAGTGGGAGACAGTGTGAGAGAGGGAGTGAGTTTGAGAGAGGGAGAGAGTGGGAGGCAGTGTGGGAGAGGGAGAGAGTGTGAGAGTGGGAGGCAGTGTGGGAGAGGGAGAGAGTGTGAGAGAAGGTGACAGTGTGAGAGAGGGAGACAGTGTGGGAGAGGGAGAGAGTGTGAGAGAGGGAGACAGTGTGGGAGAGGGAGAGAGTGTGAGAGTGGGAGGGATTGTTGAGAGGGAGAGAGTGTGAGAGAGGGAGACAGTGTGAGAGTGGGTGACAGTTTGGGAGAGGGAGAGAGTGTGAGAGTGGGAGTCAGTGTGGGAGAGGGAGAGAGTGTGAGAGAGGGAGGCAGTGTGGGAGAGGGAGAGAGTGTGTGCGTGGGAGGCAGTGTGGGAGAGGGAGAGAGTGTGAGAGTGGGAGGCAGTGTGGGAGAGGGAGAGAGTGTGAGACTGGGTGACAGTGTGGGAGAGGGATAGAGTGTGAGAGTGGGTGACAGTGTGGGAGAGGGAGAGAGTGTGAGAGAGGGAGACAGTGTGAGAGAGGGAGAGAGTGTGAGAGAGGGAGACAGTGTGGGAGAGGGAGAGAGTGTGAGAGAGGGTGAGAGTGTGAGAGAGGGTGGCAGTGTGGGAGAGGGAGACAGTGTGAGAGAGGGAGAGAGTGTGAGAGTGGGAGGCAGTGTGGGAGAGGGAGAGAGTGTGAGAGAGGGAGACAGTGTGAGAGTTGGTGACAGTGTGGGAGAGGGATAGAGTGTGAGAGTGGGTGACAGTGTGGGAGAGGGAGAGAGTGTGAGAGAGGGAGAGAGTGTGAGAGTGGGTGACAGTGTGAGAGAGGGAGAGAGAGGGAGAGTGGGTGACAGTGTGGGAGAGGGAGAGGGTGTGATAGTGGGAGGCAGTGTGGGAGACGGAGAGAGTGTGAGAGTGGGAGGCAGTGTGGGAGAGGGAGAGAGTGTGAGAGTGGGTGACAGTGTGGGAGAGGGAGAGAGGGAGAGATGTGAGAGTGGGTGACAGTGTGAGAGAGGGAGTGAGAGGGAGAGTGGGTGACAGTGTGGGAGAGGGAGAGAGTGTGAGAGTGGGAGGCAGTGTGGGAGAGGGAGACAGTGTGAGAGTGGGTGACAGTGTGGGAGAGGGAGAGAGTGTGAGAGTGGGAGGCAGTGTGGGAGAGGGAGAGAGTGTGAGAGTGGGTGACAGTGTGGGAGAGGGAGAGAGTGTGAGAGAGGGAGACAGTGTGGGAGAGAGAGAGAGTGTGAGAGAGGGAGGGATTGTTGAGAGGGAGAGAGTGTGAGAGACGGAGAGAGTGTGAGAGTGGGAGGCAGTGTGGGAGAGGGAGAGCGTGTGAGAGAGGGAGACAGTGTGGGAAAGGGAGAGAGTGTGAGAGAGGGAGGGATTGTTGAGAGGGAGAGAGTGTGAGAGAGGGAGAGTGTGAGAGTGGGAGGTAGTGTGGGAGAGGGAGAGAGTGTGAGAGGGGGGCAGAGTGTGAGAGAGGAAGACAGTGTGGGAGAGGGAGAGAGTGTCAGAGAGGGAGACAGTGTGAGAGAGGGAGAGAGTGTGAGAGTGTGAGGGATTGTTGAGAGGGAGAGAGTGTGAGCGAGGGAGAGAGTGTGAGAGAGGGAGACAGTCTGGGAGAGGGAGAGAGTGTGAGAGAGGGAGACAGTGTGAGAGTTGGTGACAGTGTGGGAGAGGTAGAGAGTGTGAGAATGTGTGACAGTGTGGGAGAGGGAGAGAGTGTGAGAGAGGGAGAGAGTGTGAGAGTGGGTGACAGTGTGAGAGAGGGAGAGAGAGGGAGAGTGGGTGACAGTGTGGGAGACGTAGAGAGTGTGAGAGTGGGAGGCAGTGTGGGAGAGGGAGAGAGTGTGAGAGTGGGAGGCAGTGTGGGAGAGGGAGAGCGTGTGAGAGTGGGTGACAGTTTGGGAGAGGGAGAGAGGGAGAGAGTGTGAGAGTGGGTGACAGTGTGAGAGAGGGAGTGAGAGGGAGAGTGGATGACAGTGTGGGAGAGGGAGAGAGTGTGAGAGTGGGAGGCAGTGTGGGAGAGGTAGACAGTGTTAGAGTGGGTGACAGTGTGGGAGAGGGAGAGTGAGAGTGGGAGGCAGTGTGGGAGAGGGAGAGAGTGTGAGAGTGGGAGGCAGTGTGGGAGAGGGAGAGTGTGAGAGTGGGAGGCAGTGTGGGAGAGGGAGAGAGTGTGAGAGAGGGAGAGAGTGTGGGAGTGGGTGACAGTGTGAGAGAGGGAGAGAGAGGGAGAGTGGGTGACAGTGTGGGAGAGGGAGAGAGTGTGAGAGTGGGAGGCAGTGTGGGAGAGGGAGAGAGTGTGAGATAGGGAGACAGTGTGGGAGAGGGAGAGAGTGTGAGAGTGGGAGACAGTGTGAGAGAGGGAGAGAGTTTGAGAGAGGGAGAGAGTGGGAGGCAGTGTGGGAGAGGGAGAGAGTGTGAGAGTGGGAGGCAGTGTGGGAGAGGGAGAGAGTGTGAGAGAAGGTGACAGTGTGAGAGAGGGAGACAGTGTGGGAGAGGGAGAGAGTGTTTAGAGAGGGAGACAGTGTGGGAGAGGGAGAGAGTGTGAGAGTGGGAGGGATTGTTGAGAGGGAGAGAGTGTGAGAGAGGGAGACAGTGTGAGAGTGGGTGACAGTGTGGGAGAGGGAGAGAGTGTGAGAGTGGGAGGCAGTGTGGGAGAGGGAGAGAGTGTGAGAGAGGGAGGCAGTGTGGGAGAGGGAGAGAGTGTGTGCGTGGGAGGCAGTGTGGGAGAGGGAGAGAGTGTGAGAGTGGGAGGCAGTGTGGGAGAGGGAGAGAGTGTGAGACTGGGTGACAGTGTGGGAGAGGGATAGAGTGTGAGAGTGGGTGACAGTGTGGGAGAGGGAAAGAGTGTGAGAGAGGGAGAGAGTGTGGGAGTGGGTGACAGTGTGAGAGAGGGAGAGAGAGGGAGAGTGGGTGACAGTGTGGGAGAGGGAGAGAGTGTGAGAGTGGGAGGCAGTGTGGGAGAGGGAGAGAGTGTGAGATAGGGAGACAGTGTGGGAGAGGGAGAGAGTGGGAGATTGGGAGTCAGTGTGAGAGAGGGAGAGAGTTTGAGAGAGGGAGAGAGTGGGAGGCAGTGTGGGAGAGGGAGAGAGTGTGAGAGTGGGAGGCAGTGTGGGAGAGGGAGAGAGTGTGAGAGAAGGTGACAGTGTGAGAGAGGGAGACAGTGTGGGAGAGGGAGAGAGTGTGAGAGAGGGAGACAGTGTGGGAGAGGGAGAGAGTGTGAGAGTGGGAGGGATTGTTGAGAGGGAGAGAGTGTGAGAGAGGGAGACAGTGTGAGAGTGGGTGACAGTTTGGGAGAGGGAGAGAGTGTGAGAGTGGGAGTCAGTGTGGGAGAGGGAGAGAGTGTGAGAGAGGGAGGCAGTGTGGGAGAGGGAGAGAGTGTGTGCGTGGGAGGCAGTGTGGGAGAGGGAGAGAGTGTGAGAGTGGGAGGCAGTGTGGGAGAGGGAGAGAGTGTGAGACTGGGTGACAGTGTGGGAGAGGGATAGAGTGTGAGAGTGGGTGACAGTGTGGGAGAGGGAGAGAGTGTGAGAGAGGGAGACAGTGTGAGAGAGGGAGAGAGTGTGAGAGAGGGAGACAGTGTGGGAGAGGGAGAGAGTGTGAGAGAGGGTGAGAGTGTGAGAGAGGGTGGCAGTGTGGGAGAGGGAGACAGTGTGAGAGAGGGAGAGAGTGTGAGAGTGGGAGGCAGTGTGGGAGAGGGAGAGAGTGTGAGAGAGGGAGAGAGTGTGGGAGAGGGAGAGAGTGTGGGAGAGGGAGAGAGTGTGAGAGAGGGAGAGAGTGTGAGAGTGGGAGAGAGTGTGAGAGAGGGAGAGAGTGTGAGAGAGGGAGAGAGTGTGAGAGAGGGAGACAGTGTGAGAGAGGGAGAGAGTGTGAGAGAGGGAGACAGTGTGAGAGAGGGAGACAGTGTGAGAGAGGGAGACAGTGTGGGAGAGGGAGAGAGTGTGAGAGAGGGAGACAGTGTGAGACTGGGTGACAGTGTGGGAGAGGGAGAGAGTGTGAGAGAGGGAGACAGTGTGAGAAAGGGAGAGAGTGTGAGAGTGGGAGGCAGTGTGGGAGAGGGAGAGAGTGTGAGAGAGGGAGTGAGTGTGAGAGTGGGAGGCAGTGTGGGAGAGGGAGACAGTGTGAGAGTGGGTGACAGTGTGGGAGAGGGAGAGATTGTGAGAGAGGGAGACAGTGTGAGAGAGGGAGAGAGTGGGAGGCAGTGTGGGAGAGGGAGACAGTGTGAGAGTGGGAGGCAGTGTGGGAGAGGGAGACAGTGTGAGAGTGGGTGACAGTGTGGGAGAGGGAGAGAGTGGGAGAGAGGGAGACAGTGTGGGAGTGGGAGACAGTGTGAGAGTGGGTGACAGTGTGGGAGTGGGAGAGAGTGTGAGAGAGGTAGACAGTGTGAGAGTGGGTGGCAGTGTGGGAGAGGGAGAGAGTGTGAGAGTGGGTGACAGTGTGAGAGAGGGAGAGAGTGTGAGAGAGGGAGAGAGTGTGAGAGTGGGAGGCAGTGTGGGAGAGGGAGAGAGTGTGAGAGAGGGAGAGAGTGTGAGAGAGGGAGAGAGTGTGAGAGTGGGAGACAGTGTGGGAGAGGGAGAGAGTGTGAGAGTGGGAGGCAGTGTGGGAGAGGGAGACAGTGTGGGAGAGGGAGACAGTGTGAGAGTGGGAGGCAGTGTGGGAGAGGGAGAGAGTGTGAGAGAGGGAGACAGTGTGAGAGAGGGAGAGAGTGTGAGAGTTGGAGGCAGTGTGGGAGAGGGAGACAGTGTGAGAGTGGGTGACAGTGTGGGAGAGGGAGAGAGTGTGAGAGAGGGAGACAGTGTGAGAGAGGGAGAGAGTGTGAGAGTGGGAGGCAGTGTGGGAGAGGGAGACAGTGTGAGAGTGGGAGGCAGTGTGGGAGAGGGAGAGAGTGTGAGAGTGGGAGGCAGTGTGGGAGATGGAGAGAGTGTGAGAGTGGGTGACAGTGTGGGAGAGGGAGACAGTGTGGGAGAGGGATACAGTGTGGGAGAGGGAGAGAGTGTGAGAGAGGGAGAGAGTGTGAGAGAGGGAGAGAGTGTGAGAGTGGGAGGCAGTGTGGGAGAGGGAGAGACTGTGAGAGAGGGAGGCAGTGTGAGAGTGGGAGGCAGTGTGGGAGAGGGAGAGAGTGTGAGAGTGGGAGGCAGTGTGGGAGAGGGAGACAGTGTGGGAGAGGGAGGCAGTGTGGGAGAGGGAGACAGTGTGGGAGGGGGAGAGAGTGTGAGAGTGGGAGACAGTGTGAGCGAGGGAGAGAGTGTGAGAGAGGGAGAGAGTGTGAGAGTGGGTGACAGTGTGAGAGAGGGAGAGAGTGTGAAAGTGGGAGGCAGTGTGGGAGAGGGAGACAGTGTGAGAGTGGGAGGCAGTGTGGGAGAGGGAGAGAGTGTGAGAGTGGGAGGCAGTGTGGGAGAGGGAGAGAGCGTGAGAGTGGGTGACAGTGTGAGAGAGGGAGAGAGTGTGAGAGAGGGAGACAGTGTGGGAGAGGGAGAGAGTGTGAGAGAGGGAGACAGTGTGGGAGATGGAGAGAGTGTGAGACTGGGTGACAGTGTGAGAGAGTGGGAGGCAGTGTGGGAGAGGGAGAGAGTGTGAGAGTGGGAGGCAGTGTGGGAGAGGGAGAGAGTGTGAGAGAGGGAGTGAGTGTGAGAGAGGGAGACAGTGTGAGAGAGGGAGAGAGTGTGAGAGAGGGAGAGAGTGTGAGAGAGGGAGACAGTGTGGGAGAGGGAGAGAGTGTGAGACTGGGTGACAGTGTGGGAGAGGGATAGAGTGTGAGAGTGGGTGGCAGTGTGGGAGAGGGAGACAGTGTGAGAGAGGGAGAGAGTGTGGCAGAGGGAGACAGTGTGGGAGAGGGAGACAGTGTGAGAGTGGGTGACAGTGTGGGAGAGGGAGACAGTGTGAGAGTGGGAGACAGTGTGAGAGAGGGAGAGAGTGTGAGAGTGGGAGGCAGTGTGGGAGAGGGAGAGAGTGTGAGAGTGGGTGACAGTGTGGGAGAGGGAGAGAGTGTGAGAGAGGGAGACAGTGTGGGAGAGGGAGAGAGTGTGAGAGAGGGAGAGGGTGAGACTCTGTGAGAGATGAAGGGAGTGTGAGAGAGAGAGAGAGAGTGAGAGAGGGAGAAAGTGTGGGAGAGGGATAGAGTGTGAGAGAGGGAGGGATTGTTGAGAGTGTGAAAGAGGGAGAGAGTGTGAGAGAGGGAGAGAGTGTGGGAGAGGGAGAGAGTGTGAGAGAGGGAGGGATTGTTGAGAGGGAGAGAGTGTGAGCGAGGGAAAGAGTGTGAGACTGGGTGACAATGTGAGAGAGGGAGAGAGTTTGAGAGAGGGAGACAGTGTGAGAGAGGGAGAGAGTGTGAGAGAGGGAGACGGTGTGAGAGAGGGAGACAGTGTGGGAGAGGGAGAGAGTGTGGGAGAGGGAGAGAGTGTGAGAGTGGGTGACAGTGTGGGAGAGGGAGAGAGTGTGAGAGTGGGAGGCAGTGTGGGAGAGGGAGAGAGTGTGAGAGTGGGTGACAGTATGAGAGAGGGAGAGAGTGTGAGAGTGGGAGGCAGTGAGGGAGAGGGAGACAGTGGGAGAGAGGGAGAGAGTGTGAGAGAGGGAGACGGTGTGAGAGAGGGAGACAGTGTGAGAGAGGGAGACAGTGGGAGAGAGGGAGAGAGTGTGAGAGAGGGAGACGGTGTGAGAGAGGGAGACAGTGTGGGAGAGGGAGAGAGTGTGAGAGAGGGAGACGGTGTGAGAGAGGGAGACAGTGTGGGAGAGGGAGAGAGTGTGGGAAAGGGAGAGAGTGTGAGAGTGGGTGACAGTGTGGGAGAGGGAGAGAGTGTGAGAGTGGGAGGCAGTGTGGGAGAGGGAGAGAGTGTGAGAGAGTGAGAGAGTGTGAGAGTGGGAGGCAGTGTGGGAGAGGGAGAGAGTGTGAGAGTGGGTGACAGTGTGGGAGAGGGAGAGAGTGTGAGAGTGGGAGGCAGTGTGGGAGAGGGAGAGAGTGTGAGAGTGGTAGGCAGTGTGAGAGAGGGAGACAGTGTGAGAGTGGGTGACAGTGTGGGAGAGGGAGACAGTGTGAGAGTGGGTGACAGTGTGGGAGAGGGAGAGAGTGTGAGACTGGGTGACAGTGTGGGAGAGGGAGAGAGTGTGAGAGTGGGTGACAATGTGCGAGAGGGAGAGAGTGTGAGAGAGGGAGACAGTGTGAGAGTGGGTGACAATGTGCGAGAGGGAGAGAGTGTGAGAGAGGGTGAGAGGGTGAGAGTGGGTGACAGTGTGGGAGAGGGAGAGAGTGTGAGAGAGGGAGAGAGTGAGACACTGTGAGAGATGAAGGGAGTGTGTGAGAGAGAGAGAGAGAGAGAGAGTGAGAGAGGGAGAAAGTGTGGGAGAGGGATAGAGTGTGAGAGACTGAGGGATTGTTGAGAGTGTGAGAGAGGGAGAGAGTGTGAGAGAGGGAGAGAGTGTGAGAGAGGGAGACAGTGTGAGGGAGGGAGAGAGTGTGAGAGAGGGAGAGAGTGTGGGAGAGGGAGAAAGTGTGGGAGAGGGATAGAGTGTGAGAGAGGGAGGGATTGTTGAGAGGGAGAGAGTGTGAGAGAGGGAGAGAGTGTGAGAGAGGGAGACAGTGTGAGGGAGGGAGAGAGTGTGAGAGAGGGAGAGAGTGTGGGAGAGGGAGAAAGTGTGGGAGAGGGATAGAGTGTGAGAGAGCGAGGGATTGTTGAGAGGGAGAGAGTGTGAGAGAGGGAGAGAGTGTGAGAGAGGGAGAGAGTGTGGGAGAGGGAGAGAGTGTGAGAGAGGGAGGGTTGTTGAGAGGGAGAGAGTGTGAGCGAGGGAAAGAGTGTGAGAGAGGGAGGCAGTGTGGGAGAGGAAGAGAGTGTGAGAGAGGGAGACAGTGTGGGAGACGGAAAGAGTGTGAGAGTGGGTGAAAATGTGAGAGAGGGAGAGAGTTTGAGAGAGGGAGACAGTGTGAGAGAGGGAGAGAGTGTGAGAGAGGGAGACGGTGTGAGAGAGGGAGAGAGTGTGAGAGAGGGAGAGAGTGTGGGAGAGGGAGAGAGTGTGAGAGAGGGAGAGAGTGTGAGAGTGGGAGTGAGTGTGAGAGAGGGAGAGAGTGTGAGAGAGGGAGAGAGTGTGAGAGAGGGAGACAGTGTGAGAGAGGGAGAGAGTGTGAGAGAGGGAGACAGTGTGAGAGAGGGAGACAGTGTGGGAGAGGGAGAGAGTGTGAGAGAGGGAGACAGTGTGAGAGTGGGTGACAGTGTGGGAGAGGGAGAGAGTGTGAGAGAGGGAGACAGTGTGAGAAAGGGAGAGAGTGTGAGAGTGGGAGGCAGTGTGGGAGAGGGAGAGAGTGTGAGAGAGGGAGAGAGTGTGAGAGTGGGAGGCAGTGTGGGAGAGGGAGACAGTGTGAGAGTGGGAGAGAGTGGGAGGCAGTGTGGGAGAGGGAGACAGTGTGAGAGTGGGAGGCAGTGTGGGAGAGGGAGACAGTGTGAGAGTGGGTGACAGTGAGGGAGAGGGAGAGAGTGGGAGAGAAGCTATGAGGAGCGATTGAATAAACTCGGTTTGTTCTCACTGGAACGAAGGAGGTTGAGGGGCGACCTGATAGAGGTATACAAAATTATGAGGGGCATAGACAGAGTGGATAGTCAGAGGCTTTTCCCCAGGGTAGAGGGGTCAATTACTAGGGGGCATAGGTTTAAGGTGAGAGGGGCAAAGTTTAGAGTAGATGTACGAGGCAAGTTTTTTACGCAGAGGGTAGTGGGTGCCTGGAACTCACTACCGGAGGAGGTAGTGGAGGCAGGGACGATAGGGACATTTAAGGGGCATCTTGACAAATATATGAATAGGATGGGAATAGAAGGATACGGACCCAGGAAGTGTAGAAGATTGTAGTTTAGTCGGGCAGTATGGTCGGCACGGGCTTGGAGGGCCGAAGGGCCTGTTCCTGTGCTGTACATTTCTTTGTTCTTTGTTCTTTGTTGTTCTTTGAGACAGTGTGGGAGTGGGAGACAGTGTGAGAGTGGGTGACAGTGTGGGAGAGGGAGAGAGTGTGAGAGAGGTAGACAGTGTGAGAGTGGGTGGCAGTGTGGGAGAGGGAGAGAGTGTGAGAGTGGGTGACAGTGTGAGAGAGGGAGAGAGTGTGAGAGAGGGAGAGAGTGTGAGAGTGGGAGGCAGTGTGGGAGAGGGAGAGAGTGTGAGAGAGGGAGAGAGTGTGAGAGAGGGAGAGAGTGTGAGAGTGGGAGACAGTGTGGGAGAGGGAGAGAGTGTGAGAGTGGGAGGCAGTGTGGGAGAGGGAGACAGTGTGGGAGAGGGATACAGTGTGGGAGAGGGAGAGAGTGTGAGAGAGGGAGAGAGTGTGAGAGAGGGAGAGAGTGTGAGAGTGGGAGGCAGTGTGGGAGAGGGAGAGACTGTGAGAGAGGGAGGCAGTGTGAGAGTGGGAGGCAGTGTGGGAAAGGGAGAGAGTGTGAGAGTGGGAGGCAGTGTGGGAGAGGGAGACAGTGTGGGAGAGGGGGGCAGTGTGGGAGAGGGAGACAGTGTGGGAGGGGGAGAGAGTGTGAGAGTGGGAGAGAGTGTGAGCGAGGGAGAGAGTGTGAGAGAGGGAGAGAGTGTGAGAGTGGGTGACAGTGTGAGAGAGGGAGAGAGTGTGAGAGTGGGAGGCAGTGTGGGAGAGGGAGACAGTGTGAGAGTGGGAGGCAGTGTGGGAGAGGGAGAGAGTGTGAGAGTGGGAGGCAGTGTGGGAGAGGGAGAGAGCGTGAGAGTGGGTGACAGTGTGAGAGAGGGAGAGAGTGTGAGAGAGGGAGACAGTGTGGGAGAGGGAGAGAGTGTGAGAGAGGGAGACAGTGTGGGAGAGGGAGAGAGTGTGAGACTGGGTGACAGTGTGAGAGAGTGGGAGGCAGTGTGGGAGAGGGAGAGAGTGTGAGAGTGGGAGGCAGTGTGGGAGAGGGAGAGAGTGTGAGAGAGGGAGAGAGTGTGAGAGAGGGAGACAGTGTGAGAGAGGGAGAGAGTGTGAGAGAGGGAGAGAGTGTGAGAGAGGGAGACAGTGTGGGAGAGGGAGAGAGTGTGAGACTGGGTGACAGTGTGGGAGAGGGATAGAGTGTGAGAGTGGGTGGCAGTGTGGGAGAGGGAGACAGTGTGAGAGAGGGAGAGAGTGTGGCAGAGGGAGACAGTGTGGGAGAGGGAGACAGTGTGAGAGTGGGTGACAGTGTGGGAGAGGGAGACAGTGTGAGAGTGGGAGACAGTGTGAGAGTGGGAGACAGTGTGAGTGTGGGAGGCAGTGTGGGAGAGGGAGAGAGTGTGAGAGTGGGTGACTGTGTGGGAGAGGGAGAGAGTGTGAGAGAGGGAGAAAGTGTGGGAGAGGGAGAGAGTGTGAGAGAGGGAGAGGGTGAGACTCTGTGAGAGATGAAGGGAGTGTGAGAGAGAGAGAGAGAGTGAGAGAGGGAGAAAGTGTGGGAGAGGGATAGAGTGTGAGAGAGGGAGGGATTGTTGAGAGTGTGAAAGAGGGAGAGAGTGTGAGAGAGGGAGAGAGTGTGGGAGAGGGAGAGAGTGTGAGAGAGGGAGGGATTGTTGAGAGGGAGAGAGTGTGAGCGAGGGAAAGAGTGTGAGACTGGGTGACAATGTGAGAGAGGGAGAGAGTTTGAGAGAGGGAGACAGTGTGAGAGAGGGAGAGAGTGTGAGAGAGGGAGACGGTGTGAGAGAGGGAGACAGTGTGGGAGAGGGAGAGAGTGTGGGAGAGGGAGAGAGTGTGAGAGTGGGTGACAGTGTGGGAGAGGGAGAGAGTGTGAGAGTGGGAGGCAGTGTGGGAGAGGGAGAGAGTGTGAGAGTGGGTGACAGTATGAGAGAGGGAGAGAGTGTGAGAGTGGGAGGCAGTGAGGGAGAGGGAGACAGTGGGAGAGAGGGAGAGAGTGTGAGAGAGGGAGACGGTGTGAGAGAGGGAGACAGTGTGAGAGAGGGAGACAGTGGGAGAGAGGGAGAGAGTGTGAGAGAGGGAGACGGTGTGAGAGAGGGAGACAGTGTGGGAGAGGGAGAGAGTGTGAGAGAGGGAGACGGTGTGAGAGAGGGAGACAGTATGGGAGAGGGAGAGAGTGTGGGAAAGGGAGAGAGTGTGAGAGTGGGAGGCAGTGTGGGAGAGGGAGAGAGTGTGAGAGAGTGAGAGAGTGTGAGAGTGGGAGGCAGTGTGGGAGAGGGAGAGAGTGTGAGAGTGGGTGACAGTGTGGGAGAGGGAGAGAGTGTGAGAGTGGGAAGCAGTGTGGGAGAGGGAGAGAGTGTGAGAGTGGTAGGCAGTGTGAGAGAGGGAGACAGTGTGAGAGTGGGTGACAGTGTGGGAGAGGGAGACAGTGTGAGAGTGGGTGACAGTGTGGGAGGGGGAGAGAGTGTGAGACTGGGTGACAGTGTGGGAGAGGGAGAGAGTGTGAGAGTGGGTGACAATGTGCGAGAGGGAGAGAGTGTGAGAGAGGGAGACAGTGTGAGAGTGGGTGACAATGTGCGAGAGGGAGAGAGTGTGAGAGAGGGTGAGAGGGTGAGAGTGGGTGACAGTGTGGGAGAGGGAGAGAGTGTGAGAGAGGGAGAGAGTGAGACACTGTGAGAGATGAAGGGAGTGTGTGAGAGAGAGAGAGAGAGAGAGAGTGAGAGAGGGAGAAAGTGTGGGAGAGGGATAG